>NC_072733.1:168168585-168364267 GCF_026930045.1 Uloborus diversus
AAAATTGCTCTTATTTGGACTCATCGTTGTTAACTAAAATCTCGGTGAAACATATTTCACGTGACAAAGACACATTTGAAATAAAAAAATGGCAAGCTTGAAATTTTACCTTGTTTCTGTCCTATTATATCTAGAAACACGGTGAAATCACAAATGTAATAAGTTTCTGTAAATAGGTTAATGTGCGTTATTTAGTTCTAGATATTTTTGTAGATTTGAAAGATGTACTATGTTAGGAGCTCCCACACTTTTCTGTTTCGCGGCACCATTTGAAGAATTTGAGTTTTCTCTGGACACTCTAGTCTATTCTTAATTTATGAGTACAAATTTGATGCCATAGACACTTCGTGGCTCCCAGGGTGCCCCGTAACCCACTTTTGGAGCTTCTGTACTACTGTATGTAATTCGTATTACTAACTCAATTTTTCGGATCTTAATTTTCTGTAACTTATTAATTTTGCAAGAGGAAGCACATAAACACTATAATTTGAAAAATCAAAAGAAATGAGTTTTTATTAATGAGTCGATATAAATCTCTTTATCTCTTGCTTTTTTTTTTAATTTCCTTTAAATCCTGAAATATATAGCAGCTATCTATGTTTCGTTTTAAAATTTTTTTAAAATATATTTATTATTGTTATTAACTTGACGACTGAAATATATATATATATATATATATATATATATATATATATATATATATATATATATATATATATATATATATATATATATATATATATATATATATATATATAATTGAACAAGAAAGTACGAAAATTTGAAAAAATCCCAAAATACGTCATTAGAGGGTTACTCCCCAAGGCTAGTCCAATTATTCGTAATGTCGTAATAAATGTGTTTCTTTTGCTATCTTGGAAGTGTCTAATCAATACGCTAAACTTGGACACCTACGTCACAACAATAAGTTTGCGACGAAAGAAAAATTTCCCTAATTTGGTAAAGTACTTTTCGAATTTAAATCGCATTGTTTCATTCATCATATATTTTATCATACATTCAAGTTGTATTTTTAAAAGGTCATTATGGATCCAAAACAGCTGCAATTGCTCATAGAAACTATGAATAAGGATCAACAACTAGCAACTAATAGATTTAGTTTCGAAGCCACTATTAGAAATTAATGAAACAACAGCTCCTTTATAAATATTTCTCATGTTCCGCCATTTGAGAACTTATATCCGAAGAATGAAAAGTTCAAATATGAAAGCAATGGTTTGAAAACTATTTAATGGTGAGAATTTATACGAAGACAAACAGAAATGTGCTCAAATGTTTTTAAATTCTATATAAGCATCTAGTTATAATATTCTTGTTTCTTAAATCGCATCAAGCACTCCGAATGATCTTGTATATTAAGAGCTTCTCATGGTCTTGGAAAGCCATTTAGCACTCAAGAAGAGCCCATTAGTGTCACAGCATTATTTTTTTATCGACTTATCAAACGGAGAATAACTCTCTATTTCGGAATATGTTGCAGCTTTACGCTGAACTGTAAATTCGATCACGGTGTGTTCGACTATGATTGTGATCGTCAGCGATCAGCGCCCGTGTCGTATGATTATGTGGCATGTCAAAGATCCTTGGGCATTCGTTTGACTTTGAATACACTCGGCAATATTAAATTCCTAGTGCAGTTTTGCATCGTAGAGAGCTTAGGTGCCTCCATCTGGTTTGAAACTGGGCGTCAAAATTATCAGTGCCATCGACATCCGCGCGTTAATGGCAGCACATAAATGACTGGATGCCGTAGGGGGGGATCGCACTGGATCTGCAAAAGGCTAAATAGCCTAACGAAGCCCCATTAGAAAGAAAAAGGAAAAAAATGTTCCATAGTTGAAATTTATGTTGCACGATTTTTTTCTCAAATACTTTTGTTTTCTTCATAAAAAGAAAATGAATTTTGACATTTTGAATTCAAATTATGTTTTTCGCAATCACGAGTGTGTTTGTGTGGGTGTGGGTGTGTACAGGCATGAGTGTGTGAGTGTGTGTATGTGTGTATATGTAGGCGTGTGTGTAGGTGCATGTTTGCATGCGTGTGTGTGTGTAGATGTATGTTTGCATGCGTGTGTGTGTGGGATATGGATGCAACCTGGAGACTGTTTTCGCTAGAGGAGCAGCATCGGGAGGAGCCGGTCGACGGTGGTGCTGCAGAGGGAGGCGGGGGGGGGGAGAATAAAATCATAGGACATCAAAACAGTCAAAGAACAATAAGCAATGTGATTGCTCAAAAAAAAAAAAAAAAAATGTGCAAGTACAACTCAAGTAAAACTGAAATGTATCTCACATATTTTTTACAGAATTTAAGCAGAAAGTAAGATAAGTTTGGGTACCTATTCAGTACCATAGAGTTCAAAACAGGAACGACTCCGTTTTGGACTACCATTGATGTCCCCATTTGAGCTGCTAGTGACACATTATTTACAAAATGGCCCGTCTTTAGACAGGAATTACGTAATTTATTCCACTATATCAAAATTTACCTGAAATCTAGAAGCATGGCTGCTGTACTTGCAGAGATCGTTTGTTCTACAGCGCGGCAGCTTGACTAGACCGTAAAAGTGTGAAAATCGGACTTTTTTACCCGACTGCGCGGGTAAAAGGAGGGCAAAGGAGGGTAATGTGTTTATGAGTCTATGTATGTATGTCTGTTCCTATGTGCCGTTGTAGAGGCTAAATGCCTTGGCCAATTTTGATGATTCTTACGTCAATCGATTTGTCTTAACCTTGGGAGTGTCACTAAACACATGACAGTAATCAAAATTAACCTTTCAACAACCAGTTGCCATATTGTCAGTTCAGGATCGTGTCGCACGCTAACTGCGTGCGCACAGTGTGTGAAAAATGCAGGTATAGCTTGACCACGAAAAGAAGGCGGATGACCTTGAAGCAAAAACACCATTTGTATCGTATGTAATAGATTATTTGGTATTATATTGGAATAGATAGGATAAGCGAGAACGTACCTCTTACTATTCAGTACTTTCTGGCAGATTCTACCTATTACAAATGATGTTTTGCATCAAGGTCATCCGCCATCTATCCTTGGTCAAGCTTTAAGGTTTTCGCTGCCTAAATGTTTTGCTTACGTTGTTAATGCGTACGTGTTAAGCTTGCTTACAGGACTTACTTAAGTGTTAAGTCTACTAATTCGATTTTCATCTCTAACATGTTGCATTTGTTTTTGTCGTGATTCAGGGGATTGAGTTTCGCGACGTGTACTTTCTTGACGGGCTTTTTTAGTTTTGCGGGAAAGATTTCACTGACGGAGGGGGGGGGGGGGACGTTTCCAAGCTCCCGCCATTATGAGTTATACAGGCTGTTTATATAGTTGTGGTCAGGGCTGTGGAGTCGAAGTCGGGCTGATTTTTGGCTACAGGAGTCGGAGTCGTTCGAAAACATGCCGACTCCGGGAATCTTTTGACTTCCTTTTACAAAAAAAGGAAGTATTGTGTTCGCAAAAAAATTTTCACCAAAAAATCGGCCTTAATTTCCATTTTGCTCACTCCCAAATAAATGTTGAATTTTTTTTTCAACCCGACCACTCGTGGATATGTGCCTAGGAACGTACAGACACCCGAAATATCCATTTTGACGATCCCCGAGTTAATTACAACGTCGTGACGTCTGTATGTACGTATGTATGTGCGTATGTGTGTATGTATGTCGCATTACTCAAGAACGGAATGTCCTAGAAAGTTGAAATTTGGTACGTAGACTCCTAGTGGGGTCTAGTTGTGCACCTTCTTTTTTGGTTGCATTTGTATGCTCCAAAAAGGATGTTTTGTTCCTTTTGGGGGGGGGGGGGAATCATTGTTAATTTCGATGTAAACTCACGTAGTGTTATAATTTGGCTGACACTTGGCGATATATCGCCAATCTTTTGGTCGCCAAGTTTTGTCGCCAACTTAGCGACAAATTTGCCGATTTTTTTTTTTTTTTAAATATATTTTTTTAAATCTGGCTTCAATTTGGCCACTGTTGGTGATATTTAGAGAGTAAACTATTGAATCTTATTAAAACTGCCAATAATGAGAAAATGACATTAAATTGGAGTAAAAGGAGTCATGTGATGCACACATCAGCTCGTTTTGCTTTAATTTTCACTGACTATCCTTGCACATTTAAAAAACTGACTACCAATTAATTTGATTACATGTTTAAAGGCAAACTAATAAGAAAAAAAATTTTAATGTGATAACCAGCTGGCTCGATTGTTTATCGAACTTTCTGTAACAACTGCCTGCGCCGTCTCCCAGCAGTTTGCTTATTTTCTAACTTTATTTAACTGATAGCAGCTGTCAACAAACAGTAATTACTTTTAAATAATAATATTTTTTACCTCCATCTCATTTATGAAATAGTAAAAGGAATGTGTGTATCGCTTGAGCAAGTCGGGAAACTTCTGAGGATGCTTGATAAATTTGAGTGTTAGTACGAAAGTGCAAATCCAAAAAATCCGATAAAATATAAATGTTTTTATCTAAGAAAGCTTGGTTATCACTGAAAAGTACAAAATAAAATTAGTACATGATTTATTGGTTACAACACTCAATAATTGTAGTTAATCCATTAAAATTAAAATTAAAAATTAGCCAAGAAATGTAGGTGCAGTAAAAGCTATTCGTGAAAAGCTGTATGTCGCCGCATTTTATGTAAAATTTTCTCCAGGCGTACATGTACCCGACCTCTCTCCGCAATATAGTGCAATATTTTTGTTAACATTTTTAAGATGAAATTTAAGATTTATTGGGGAAATTTTTCAGAATTAAAGAATTTCATTTTTTATAAACTCTGGAATTAAGTTGAGGTGTCATCCACCAGGTGGGTGTCACCCGGAAGGGCGCCCCCTCTCAAGAAAAGTTTTTGATTTCGCGGGAAAGATTTTTTTTTTTTTTTTTTTTTGTCTCATTCTTCTCTGTGCTTTCAAAAATTGAAAGCACGGAATTTGATCAACATCTATTTGTTAAACATTACAGGGGAGCAACTTAATCCTTTTAAATTTTTTTAAAAATGGGATTTTTAAATAATCTCACTTTAGAAATCGCAACTATTGAGTAATTTGATTTTCAAATTGAACTTCTAACGTTGTATGCAACTTAGGTTTACAATAAAATACAACGCGAACATTTCATAAAAAAGGAATTGATATTTCAATCTTTTTAGGGGTTTTCCCCCCTTTCCATGAGGGGGGGGAGGGTGATTTGAAAATAATAAAATCTAATAAAGCCGGAGTCGGAGTCGAACGTTTCAAAATCCTGGAGTTGGAGTCGGCCAATTTTCTTCCGACTCTGCAGCCGTTGTTGTGATTGACTTAAGTTCGCGCATTTTTGCTAAAGGTCAAGCATATGTAGCTTTAAACAGAGTTAGGTCCCTAGAGGAACTATTAATCAGTAGTTTAGACCACCTCAAGTTACTTAATAATCCTTACGATATAAACTCTCTCAATGGAATGACAATATTGTGAAATTTACCGGTTTATAATCATAACTAAGTCGATGAAAATTAACTGAAAAGTTTAAAAAAAAAATAAATAAATAAAAGCAGAATAGAAGAATCAACAATCGGGGCCATTCTTTTTTGGCCAATCAAGGAACCCCGTAAAAGTCGGGGACTCATTCAAATTTTACGGGGTTCCTTGAATCAGAAACGAATGGTCCCCGATTTTTGATCCTTCCATTCTGCTTTTGAATTTATGATGTCTTATCTGTGTACGGTTATAAAACTATTTCAACGGTGTAGTTATGCAGTAGTACTTAGTAACATTTTAAACTACAGGGCTTATACATTTTTCTTTTTAATTTTTTTTGGTTTTTACTCAGTCGGGTTTTTTTTTATTTAATAATTATTTTTAATAACTAAGTTTCTTTGAGATCTATCTATCTATCTATACAACAATCTATATCTATTTATCTATCTATTTATATAACTATTTATACCCATCTATCTATCTGTATCCATCTATTAATATACTTTTCTATCTATTTTTCTATCTACACATTTATCGGTCTATCTCTATGTCTATTTACCTATTTATCAATGTACTTATCTATTTTTCTATCTATCTATCTATCTATCTAATTATCTATCTTCATATTTATTTATCTAGCTACTTATCTATCTGTCTATATATCTATCTACTTATCTATCTATTTATCCATCCATCTATCTATCCATCTATCTACTTATCTATATATCTATCTATCTAACTACTTATCTATTTATCTATATATCTATCTACTTATCTATCTGTCTATCTACCTATTTACCTGTCTGTACATCTAAATATCTACCAAGCTATTATCCTAATCAATCTATTTATCTATCTATCTACCTGTCTATATATCTACTATCTATCTACCTACCTATTCTATCTCTATATTTATCTATCTATATATCTATTTACCTCTTATTTTTTATATATCTATCTCTATATCTTCCTCAATCTATTTATCTATCTATCTATATACAAACATACTTATCTATTCTCTCTCTTTGTATATGTATTTCTATTTCTCTATCTCTTTATCTACCTGTCTATCTATCAAGAGAGATAAAGATATAGAAAGATAGATGTAGGTAGGTAGGTTAATATACAGATAGAGATATAGATAGATAAAGATAAATCTCAGTAAAAAGTGCATTGTTTGCAAAGAAAAAAATAAAGATATTATAAAATATATAATGAAATACATAAATAAATAAGCATATAAAACTATCTGCATTACAAAAAAGTACGAAAATGAAAATATCTCAAAGAAACTTCAAATTTCTTTTTAAATCAAAAGATATTTTGCCATTGTTCATTCACTGGGTTTTCGCAATTTTTCGTACCCAGTGACTGAACACCCCTCTACCTGAAAATCTACTCATTCTGCATTGACTGAAACAATTTAAATCCATAGCCTAAATATGTATACTTAATTTTTCTTTCGTAGAGTTAAAAAATAAAATTTATCGATAAAAATAATATGTATCATCAAAATAATTGCTAGCACGAAACCAGCCTTATTATTTTGAAAGAGAGAAAGAACGATTCACGGCAGTAAAAATTTCAATTTTTTTCCAGGAAAAAAAGTACGTATCCAAAGTAACCAATCAGGTGTCAGATAGCTTAGAATATCAATGAAGAACGCTTTTGTAGTGAATTTATTCAGAAAAAAAACTTTGGAAGCTTATTTAAAAAAAAAAAAATGTCACGCTGTTCATTCACTGGGTGGTGTTCACTCACTATTCGATCTACCCTACACCCCATTTTTGGCTTTGGCTGGAAAACAAAAGTACCAATCCTCGAAAAAGCAAAGCCAGTTCTTAGATGCTGAATCTGGATATTTGACTCCAGCTGTCATCAGTATTAAAACTGCGTCAGTGAAAACAACCTCACTAATCCCCTTAATTCGATATTCTAAATTTGAGTTTTAATCGTTTTGCTATCTATTGATTTCTGTCTACTCAACTTGATATCTGTGCTCCAGAATTTGTAAATGAAATTAAACATTTGTAAACTATCTACCTCTTTTAAATAGTGATATTCCCCTCTAATTACTAATGGTTAATTTAATTTAGTTCAATCATTTACTATTTAAAAGTAGCTATGCACTCTAATGACAGGGGTCCGCACTGAACATAGGTTCATGAAAAAGGTCCACTGGCTATAAAATTTAGGAAGCCTTGACATATGGATGCCTCAGTTGCCATATCGATTAACTCCACTTTTTGAAAAAATCCTCATTTCTGCTTTAATATTACTTAATCAATGCTTAGCTTGTGAATTTATATTAAAGTTTTGGTTCAGTACATTTCTGATCCTGTGATGGCAGAAAATGTAAAACGAGGGCCCATTCACTCCTGTAGATAACACTATCTTCTTCATCACTTTTCTCGACTTTTTGTTTTATGGAGTTAATCGATTTGGCAAGTGAAGGGTCCATATATGAACCAATGGCGCAACCCGGGGGGGGGGGGCACAGGGCCCGGAACCCTCCCAGAATGCTGAGTTGATTTTTTTTCAAAAATTTTCTTTATTAATGAAGCAAAGAGAAGAACGCGTCTCATAAAAACAAAGTGGTTGTAAACTAGTAGTTGTAAAAAAAATATTATGTTGTGGGGAAATCTTAATTTTTCAAAAAGAATTTTTTGAATTAAAAATTTTCAATAGTTACAGCTTATTGGTCAGTTAATTGCCGTCTGAAAATAAGAATGTCTTCAAAATGGTGCTTCTCCGAAACTCCCCCCATCCCCCCTACCCCGCGTAACCAAAAGCATTACGGAGCATCTCAAATTTTGTTTCTAGATCTTTAATTTTGCAAAAATTCCAGGGGAAAACTCTGAATACCTAACAACATCGTTTAAAATTGCATTTGAATATCACTTAAAATTGCGCTTTTCTAGCTTCAATTTCGAAAAATTGCCGACTCTAATGTAACCAAATATGGTCTTACATTCGCGATTTTAAGACTTCAATTTCAGAAAGTATTCGAGCAAGGACCCCCGAACCGCCTTCCTCTTAATGTCTTTTTTTTTTTTTTTTAAAGTGGAATAGCGCCTAAACCTCTCTTTCTAATATCATAGAATATTGCTCAAGTTTTTAGATCCTTAATTTCGAAAAATTTTACAACGGAGAGCTCCAAAACCCTCTTCCCCGTAAAGTCTTCAAAGTCTGTCTAGAGTTCCATCGCTTCTCCTGACTTCAATAATTATTTCCTACAATCGCTTTTTTAAGACTTCAATTTATACATATACTCGCTGAATCCCTTGCACCTTTCTTCCCCCTAACATCACCTAAGACCGTCTAAAACTGCGTTTTTAAAACTACAAGTTTCAAAGTTTTTTTTGGGACGAGGACCCCTTCTCATATTAAATTTTTTCCCAATGTGCCCTCCCTTCCCCCCCCCCCCCAAAAAAAAGAAAAAAATATTTTCTATTTCCGCCACTGATATGAACCAGCAAGAAATAGTTCGTCCTGAAAATCCTGAAATACTCATCTTTTTGTTTCACGGCTTAAAAGTACCCTTATTTAATTCTTTATCGAGCGGTCATTAAAATTATAAGGAAAAATGAATAATCCTGAAATCTTAGCTGCATTTGGTCGGAAAATTATGCAAATTTTATAACTGGAAACTAATGATAAAAACCTTTTTTTGTATTACTTTTGTTGGAAATACGTAGGAATTTCTTGTTCATAGAATGAAATTAGAATTTAGATATCCCTCTTATATGGACAAAATAATAAGGACAATTAGATTTGTGTGTTCTAAAAATCAAAATTTGCTTGTTTTTTGTTCTGCACACACACACACACACACTACATAACGATATAAATGCTTCGCAAGCGATTGAGAACGTCACACTAATTTTATTCATGTCGTTAGGTTCTAAACTTAAAATTGCACACTACACATTATACTTTTGTACACAACACATTATACTTTTATTGCACGAAATTACATTCATTTATTGTTAACAAATTTTTCTATCTTGGTTTCTTAAACAAAGAGTACTTAAAAATTGAAAAAGGTATAGTTAGAACCTCGATTAATCGAGGTTTCTGTTAACCGAGCCGATAATGAAATCTGTAGCAAGTTATTTTCTATTTTAGTTTCTTAACTGTAAAACATTGCTTTTTACGTGGTCATTTTTATGTTTTAAAATATTCTATTGTATTTTAATTAATATTTTTAAAAATTTGAGATCCTGACAGGTTTTTCAAAGTTTCTATTAACGGAGATTTTCGACATCCGAGGCACTAGCGGTCCTAATTAGTTCGGATAATCGAGGTTCTGCTGTATTTAAAAAAAAATTTTCCCCTCCGATTAGTCGGCAGAATTCGGCCGATTATGAATTTTTGGCAAAGCGACCGATTATTGAAAAATTAGTTGGCGCATCTCTATTGAGGGGATGAATTCAAAATTCTATTTATTTTCATTGCTCACTATAAAAAGAAAATATTCATCTTTTTGCTTTCGCCGTTACTCACCAGATGGCGACACGAAAACAAAAGTCACGAAAGGGTCATTCCATGTCAAGTGTGTGTGTGTGATCCAAAATTTGAGAAATTTTTCCCCTCACCTTTTTGTATTTCTCTGAAATTTGGCTCCTCACTTGTAAAGTCCGAATTCTTAGATTTTTATCTCTTATATTTTTTTATTCATGAGACTTTGATTTATCGAAAAACCCTCTTTTTTTCATGGATGCTTGAAAATGGATGATAACTCAGCATCAAATATAGATAGAAAATATTTAATAAAAAGTATTTTAAAGTACATTAGTTGCTGCTTAATATGATATGCAACATGACTAATTTCATGAAAATTTTCACTTTTTTAAAAATGAACTATAAATTTAAAATTTAAATTTCTCAGAAAACGTATAATGAATTTTAAAAAAATCTCAAAAATTTGTGTATACTTTTTCTTTATTTGTGCGAAATTTCAAGTTGAGATCTCAATCGGATCATATTTTTTTGAATTTTTGAATAAAATTTCACAAGAAATAATGATATTTTTCAGTTTCTAGAGTTAATTAAATATGGGGTTTTCTTACTGGTGAGTTTAGTGAGTTGTAAATAAACATGACTGTGCTTCAAATGAGCTGGAATGAACTTGTAAGTTGGCAAGGACCCCCTCCCTCGCACCACCACTTTTATTCAGGGACTGATTTACGGCAGGGTATTCGGGGCCCGGGCCCGGAGCACCAAAGAGGGCACCAAATTTCTGTCATCAATTTTTTTTTTTTTTTTTGTTAGGGACCAGTGTTCGGGGCCTCTAACTAAAGGAAACAAAAAAAATTGTCATGTGACAATTTTTTTTATTAAATGAAAGCATATTAGCTAATTGTTGAGGAGAACGATCATTTTCGCTATTGAAAAGAATTAGGTGTCCTTTACGTACTCTCATTTCTGATGGTAAATTATCTTTATTAGCTCTGTTATCAATAGAAGGAAGTTTGACCTAAAACTTGATTATGAGGACATTATAGATGAATTTACAACAAGAAAACAAAGGAGAAAATATATGAAGAATCATTGATGCGCAGAAAGCACATTATGATTTACCTTTACCATTTGTATCACAGTTTTTCCATCTGCGACTGTAAACAATTTTCTAACATGAAAACCATAAAATTATTTTAGATTTATATTAAATGACTTCTTTGCAAAACATCTTAATTATTAACTTTTTTCGTATGAAATCGATATTTTAAAGTTTTCTTTCTATCAAAATAATATCCAACCCTTACCTTCATATTTTTTGTGTGGGGGGGGGGCACCATATCTGTCAGTGCCCGGGGCACCCAGGTGTGTAAATCGGTCCCTGCTTTTAAACTTTTTTTTTTCAAAACTGTTTTTAAAATGTAAAAATAAATAAAATAAAATAAACCAAAATGAATATTAAACTTATTAAAATCCGGTAAATGTTCTTCTTTAAAGTCTTTAAAGCAAGAACACCGTCCCCTCTCCCCAATCATATGATTAACACTACTCGTATCATGCATCATCTGGGGATTGAATTGAGGATTATTTTTACCCCACATGTTTTTTGTTTTTTCAGACCAAGTGTTTCTTATTCGGTCCTAACTTCACAAAGTGTACTTGATTAACTCAATATCTGATAAGCAAAGTTATGATTCATATCATTCCCTACCACTGCACCAACCTTCAATTTTGGGGGGAGGAAAGAAATAATTTGCACCAAGATCATAGCAAAATAGTAACTTTTCCCCCGTGTTGTTTCAGTGTTTTTCCATTATTTTCACATAAAACTATAAGTAAATCAAAGTATCAGATCATATGTCCGTTGACAAAACTGTATTTCTACAACATCTGGAGTGCAGCTGGTTTTTTTTTTTTTTTCTGTTCTTTATTGCTAGTTTTCTTTTTAATTTTTGTTGTAAAGGAGACTAATAATGCAACGAGATCTATTTATACAAATATTACAAGTAGTTATGGATCGGGTAAATACGCAGCGGGTAGGTAAATATTTTTTGGGTATTTACCCGGGTATTTACCCAAGGCCTGGGTAAATACCCAAAAACTGGGTATTTTACAAAAAAATGCAAAAAGTGAAAGGGATTTTTTTTAAAAATCTAAATATAAAATAATTGGTAAAACTGACACATACATATGTATTACACAGTTTATAATATTTTTTATTTAAAGCTGATTCAGAGGTGATTATTTTATATTATATTTTTTATTTTGAAATTATGAAAGAAACATGTTGTGAAACAAAGAATCTTTCTTTTCAATGTCATAATTAGAGAAGTATTTAAGCAATTTTATGATGAACTTCAGAATTTCAAAATCACAATCTAGGTTAGTCATATCCAAAATGTAAAAAAAAAAAAAAAAAAAAAAGGAAGCATGAGGGATGTTTGGAAGAATAAACTAAGAAATTATTAAGACTGTAATGTTATTTATTAATTTTATTGCTGTTTATGTGATAACGTGGCAAATATAGAAACAGTTTTCGCATTAGTAAGCAAAAAAATCGAAACATTGTTTTTTGTTGCCTTGCTCATTTGCATTTTGCTCCCCGATACTTCATGATGAAGATTTATTCAAACTATTTTTAATACACACAATTAGTGATGTAGGGTGGGAAGGTAAATATTTTTTGGGGTATTCATCCGAAGGCAGGGTAAACCCCTAGTAATTGCGCATTTTGCAGAAAATTTTTGAGTGGTATCAAAAGGTGAGGATTTTCTTTTTAAAACATAAATCGTAAAATGAGAGATTAAAATATAAAAATTTATGTATTATAATTTTTTTAATCAAAGGCTTCATGAAATCTTATCACTAAAAAAAAAAAAAAAAAAACTGTCAGAATTTAGAATGAACTATTCTAAAACTTAAATGGGATGTTTGCTTTTTTTTTTGTAACAAGTTAAGCTTTTTACTTTTTGTAGGATGACTTTTTATATCTGAAATTTGACTATCAACATTGAGTAGGCATATCCAACACATTTAATGTTAAATATCATATTAGATTGCTAAGTTTTTTTCACACAATAATACTTTAAATATGTGATCAAAATACATTTTTTTGGCAAAAATTTATTGTTCTGTATATGGTTGGTTATATATACATAGTGGAATACATACAGAAAAGTATTTTAGTTGAATATAAATTTTTGAAATAAATACCCAGGTAAATACCCATTTTGGGTATTTACCCAGGTATATACCCTGGGTATTTACCCCTAAAAATAAATACCCGGGTATTTTACATTACATTAGAAATCACGCGGCCAAATGGTTGGACAGGGATTATATTTCATTTTCGCCTGGAAGGTAATAAACGTATAAGGATGAGCTGTTTTTTATTTGTTTTACAAAGAATGAATAGTCTGAAATGTAATAAAAGAATCGTACTATGTATGGAAAGTTTTATTTTTAATTAATATCGCACTTTATACAAAAAAGTGTCGAAAAAACAGTCATTCTAGATTCCAACTTTTTAGTAAATATTTCTTTACACAAAAGATTTTAATTTAATAATAGTGAATTTAATTTCAATTTCAGTGATGTAAGATTCGTTATTTTATTATTTCAGAAACGAAATGGAATCTTACGTAAGAATAGGGGGGGGGGGTTGAAAATTCTTACGTACCCTTACATGGGGGAGGGGGGGTCAAAATTTGCCAAAATCATCCTTACGTAATTAATGAATGGTCCCTAAGAGAACCCCATATTTAACGAAATAGAATCTGAAAAATATCATTTTTTCTTAAGTCAAATTTTACTCAAAAATTCAAAAAAAATATGATTCTATCGAGATTCCAAGTTGAAATTTCTCACAAACAAAGATAAAATACACACAAATTTTTGAAAATTAAAAAAAAATTCATTATACGTTTTTTGAGATTTAAATTTAAAATTAAAATTTATTTTTTTGAGAAATGAAAATTTTTATGAAATTAGTCATGTTGCATATCATATTAAACAGCAACTAATGTACTTTAAATTGCTTTTTACAAAATCTTGATATCTATATTTGGTGTTAAGTTATTGTCCATTTTATGTTCAAGCATCCATGAAAAAAAGAGAGTTTTTCTAAAAATCAAAGTCTCATAAATAAAATAATAAAAGAGATAAAAATCTAAAAATTTGGACTTTTGATTGCCTCGAAGGGTACAACAATTGATGAACCAAGTTACAAAGAAATACAAAAAGGTGAGGGAAAAAACTTTGGATCACTTGACATAGAATGAACCGAAACTGATAGTTTGTGATATTACTTTGTTGTGCTGCAATATTCCTATTTCTATGTTTTTACAGAGTTTAATCGAAGTTTTGTGATCAGAACGAGTGATTTTTAATCACTGATTTTTGTTTTTATACCGTATGTCGAGTACTCCGTTAAATGTACTGGTAGGTTCACAGAAGAAGTGCGTTAAGCGCTACCTAAATAAGAAAGTAATGAAAGGATTTTTTCATTTACCAGGCGGTTACTGAGATTGGATATATGATGGAGTCGCTCGAATCAGAAACTGGCCGTGTGCTTCAATCACATTTTTCAGATAATTAACAAAACTAAAAATAACGAAAGTAACTGTTATCATAAGACAAAGCGTTCAAATGACCTTTTTTTAGGTAGTCCTTGATTCATCCAAATTCATAAACGTGCATTTCTTTCTCCCCTTTTCGGCATGAGTTAAGGAAGTTATTGTACTTCTTTAATTTTGTGTAATATTTCAATCAACCAGCGCTCAACTAGAACACTAGTTATTACAAGATCATTGCATCCGCACATTTTCGCTCTGGCGCAAAAAAAAAAAAAAAAAAAAAAGAGAGAGAGAGAGAGGAAAGCAATATTTTTGCCGTGCAATGCGTTTTATCACTTTGAAGGATATTCTATAGCCATGTGCTCCGAAGAATTCAAAGTGAAAATTCCTGTTTTCAAGTGTTGAGTAAGGATTCTTTCTTTTTCGGTGAAATTTCACTGAATAACTTGATTTTACCGCTAGTTGTAATAACCATTAAGTAAAACTTATACTTATCCTCTTACTTGATGACTCTTACTACTAATTGAGATTAAGTTTGAATTGAATATTTCAAATCGGAAGTCGTAGGACTTTCATAAAAATGCATTATGTTCTGAAAATAAATAATTATCACTAGTTAAAGGATATATTAAAAAAGCTGAAGGTTAATTTTTATAATTTACTTGCTGTTAGTATAATGATTCAGTAGCCCAACATGACCATGAAATAAACTATTATTCTTTGTACAAATCGTCAAAATAAATAAATAAATAAATTAATTTAAAAAAAAAAATGAAAATAAGAAATAAATAAATAAAAAGAAAGAGAGAAAGATAAGAAAAAAAGTAGTAAAATCTTAATTTCCAGACCTATAAAACTGCGTCTATACTTGAATGAACAAACAAAACAGGTTTAAAGAATGAGTGCTAATCAAAAATTGCTCCATGGAGTTCAGAGTAGAGTGAATGCATGTGTGGGACACTGGAGCTCTTGAGCACAGTGGTGTGGGATGTATTATTTTTATTTTTTTTTCCATGGATTTAAACTATAAATGGTTGATAACTCCCCCTCCCCCTAAAATATTGCACCCCAGCAACAGTAGTGACTCATCTGAAAAATTTGAAAATGCATACTTCTTACACAGGGCAGTGGCGCAGCGAAGGGAGGGGGGGAAGGGTGAAAACACCCCCCAGAGCCATTGGTTTTAACATAAATGCAAATTCTAATACTGAAGTTTATGCATCCGAAAGGGCTGTTTTGATCAAAAAATACCTTTCAGAAAGTATTTTTGATTAAAAAAACCCCCAGAAGGTTTTTTTGAACAAAAAGCCGCTCCAGAAGATATTTTTGATCAAAAAACCCCCTCCATAAGGTATTTCTGGCTGTGCTAGTGACACAGGGCAACATTCTACCTATGCACACACTGGCACCTACACAGGGTTCAGAAGGGACCCAAAATGACTGAAATTGATTTAGTCGATTATAGAAGAAAGGGAAAGAGAATTAAGGATCTTTCCTTCATTTTCCTTTTCTTATGTGTACTTAAAGTTGTGAGATGCTCTGCTCTGCACCTTAACAAAAATTTTGAACAAGTGGTTAAGTACCTCAACACCTCTGAAATCAGCCCTCCTGGTTCTCCATGAGTGTTTGTGTTTATAAGAAAAAATATTTGTCCTTGGTCAGGTACCCTTAATATCTTAATTGGGCATTGCAAATATTATATTCAAAGATCTAACTCCTCATACTTGCCAAATAAACGTTTGCAAGGTAAGAACTCAAATTGACCATGACTCATTGAAGTATTGTAATTAAACTTGCCAGATGTTATGCATTCTGGTGAATTTTTCTTTCAATAACTGGACTGCAGACTGACAATAAGGCAAATCTGCCACAAGCAGTCCTTGTTTCAGAAGGCCAGACTCGCTTTAGAAGTGCACAAAATGGGGTTAAAACTGCATTACTGATAGTTGTTCAGCTATAAAGTAAAGCTAATAGAGAAAAACTTATTTCATATTTGGATTCAGCATCACAAAAATGTCCAAAATTAATTCTAAAACTCTGGGCACCTTGGAATTTCTTTTTTATTGTTATTAATTTAAAATCTTAATTAAACACTCTTTCGTGCCTCAATATTTGCACAAAGCAAATTTATATAGATGGTAACTGATGGGATATAAATTAGGTGACCATGCATCTCCATTTTGAACATGAATCTCTGTTTGAACAGGACAGTTACTGTTTTCAGGTAGCCTGTCCTTTTGTCCCCATGTATAGTTGTGGGACGCTAAAATGTCCCTTTTTCTGAAATAACTCAATGGAACACTGGAAATGCTTCAACCAAAAGCCCTTGGGTGGTGAAATTGTTTAGGCATTTACAATTAATTTAAATTATCTAACTGTCTCATAACTATTGACTGTATTTTGGTTATATTGCACCAGTAAAAAGGAAATTTTTGCTTTGGACTAGATAAAAAGTGAATTGTAAAACTAAATAGTACGAAATCGCACCCAAAAGTTCATTCTTTATTAAAATCAGCACCAAATTACCTCAAGCAAATTTGTCCATTAAAAATATAATAGGACAGCGATTTTTCTGTTTTGAGTATTTTCTTTTCTGTAACGAAGAACGAGCTGTAAAACAGCAGTTGTGTAAAACTGATAAATGTCTCGTTTAGAGGGAAAAAATAAATGGTCACCTTAGGCATAACAGGGGTGGAAAACCTGCGCCAATTTTCAATTTCTGATACAAAACGGTCAAATTCGCGATTTTTGCAACAAAAATGCGATTTTATCATTCATTTTGTGTCATTAGAAGCAAAATGGAGCTAATAAGTAAAAGAGGGGGAAAATAATAATTTATATATTCGCCGAAATCTCATATTCCTCGAAAATAGCATGCTGTGCTTTAAGTTTCAATCTTTTTGCATCCTGCAAAGTTTACAGCTATTTTGAAAAATGGAGGTTGTTTTGACCTATTCTAAATTAAATTGACTTATTTTAAATTAAATTGACTTATTTTATTTTTTATTTTATTAATTATTTTATTTTTTTAATAAAATTAAGATTTACTTGTAATTTAATAACATAGATTCAAAAAAAAGGGTTTTAGGAGTACATAAAAATATTGAAATGTATTTTCAAAGATTATTTCATTTTAGAAGTATAATCTCTACTACTATATACATGCATCCATTTCTTTCAAAATATAGAAAAAAAGTTTATTTAGCACATTTTATACTGGCTGCCATGCATATCTGCATCTAATTCTTTTAAAATTATATATTTTTAAAAATGTTTATTTAACTCATAATCTACTGGCTACTACCGATGTTTGTTAAGAAAAGTTCCTCTGGTACCAGGTAAAGTTCGAACTTATCAAAAGTAACGCATGGACATTGGGTGAAGTTAAATAAAATGCAAATATGGGGGGTCACGGCAAATGATGTGTGCACCAACATACAAAACAACAAAATGGGGTCCACATCCGTTTTTTTTTTTTTTTTTTCAAATATTAAGCCTATCAAATGATCAATGAAGTGAAAAGTAATGTTAATCAATTGCTTAAAAAGAATCAGTGAGCTCTCATTTTGTACAAATGTTGAAAAATAATTTCTTCAGTTAATAAAAATTTTGGAACACTTATAGCCTTTTTTTAAGGATTTTTAAAATATTCAAAAGTGCTAAGTACTGAAACAGTCTTTAAAGTTTGAAGAATTATAAATTAATTAACTGATTTATTATTTATTTTCAAGAATTTACTGGTAAAAACTTTTCTTTCTTCTAAATAATTCTTTACTTAATTAGTGCAACTTTTTAAAACTTAATTTTACTTTCCAAATCTTTCTGTTAGATAAATGTTTTTTACACCCAAAAACACATCAGTTTTTAAGTTTGAACAGCTGAATAATTATAAAAAATAATTGTTTTTACAAGAAAGTAAAAAAAAAAAAAAAACACTTACACCTTTATATATAGCATATCTCTCTTTTTCCCTCCCTCTTTCTGTCTCGTTTGTAACGAAGGCATTTTGAAATTTAAATGCTTTTTATAGTCGTTGTCTGTTATGCAAAGCTATGAATAAAAATATGATAAATATGTAACAAATGCTGTGAAACATCTAAATTGAGGTGGTTAAGTATGTATGATGATTAATTGTACATTCACTGAATTATTTTTTGTACTTTTTTAAGTAGCAATACTGCTGCCAAATTGGGTTTTAAAAATGATTATGTATTTATTGCTACAAATTATGCAGTGGTCAGGTACAAAGTTTTGATTCTGTTACTAACCCCATAATCATCAGTTCATCTGATACAAAACTGATCACTGTGATACAAAAACAGCATTTTTATTGATAGAAAACTGTTTGTTCTGATAAAAAATTGGCATTTTTGCTGATACAAAGCTGATACAAAAATGAATTTTTAATTTTTCACCTCTGGTATAAACAACATAGGTAATCATCAGTACAATTTCATAACTTGGAAGAAAAATTTTCAAATTATAAATATACATTGGCAAATACAATTGATTTAGACTACAATAACCGTCTAATAAACATAGTATCGTAAACGTTTTCCATGTACAGTCAAAACCCAATTTAGTGCCAACTCTTAAAAGCGCCTGGGGTGGATCTAGAGGGGGGCATGGACCCTCCCAAAACCCTTGTGAGTGTAGAAATGTTTTTTAAAAGATAAAAAAAAAGAAAATATTATGAGAAAATGACAAAATTTCATGCACATGTGTTTCACTTTTTAAAAAATTTAGGTTTTAATTGGGAGAGAAATTGCATCCTCCTCGAAACAAAGCAATTTTATTTCTAAAATTTTGTGTACATTTCCTGATGCGAACTTTAGACACTTGGACGATTTATGAATGCTGCTGTCCTCAGAGTCAGGTAGACCGGGGCACGTTTACGCATGGGGCATGTTTACGCAGCGCCCTTTTTCAAAACGAATTATGACTGGAGAGCCAACAGTCATAACAGATTGATGCTTCTCACTAGCAAATATTCTGGCACGTGTTTGAGCATTAGTCGAGCTTCAGTCCAGCACGCAGAAAGAATAATCTGTTTTCTACCAAGTTGAGTAAATTTTGTGTTGAATGTTTTGAAGCTTCTTGTGAATGAATAATAATTTTTAAAAAAAACAACTATATAAAAATTAGCAGAATTTTGTCTTTTTTTTGGGAATTGTATTTGTATGAACTGAAATGTTCAGTTCTGCGGTCCAGCACGCAGAAAGAATAATCTGTTTTCTACCAAGTTGAGTAAATTTTGTGTTGAATGTTTTGAAGCTTCTTGTGAATGAATAATGCTTTAAAAAAAACAACTATATAAAAATTAGCAGAATTTTGTCTTTTTTTTTGAGAATTGTATTTGTATGAACTGAAATGTTATTCAATTTTGTTTGCAAATTAAAAATAAATCCAAACTTGGCGACGGGGCAAGTTTACGCGTTGAACTTCAGATCAACTTTAGAATCGTTCTTACTGTTTCTTACTTAAACGTGCCTCTGACACTTTTTTCACTCCAAACTGTCTCAAACATTTTTAGTATTTTCAGGCTACTTAGTTTTGAAAATTGCCATTTAATTTTTATTTAAGTTACCCATTCGTATCTTATAGCTTACAATCATATAGTGCTGTCTTCATGCCCCTTCAGCTTCAACTTTATACACTATTCAGTCTGTAATAAATTTGCTTTATTTTAGCGATGGCAAGACATTATGTTCAAAACCCTAACAGAACCACGTTAGGTGTCAAAATAAATATGCATAAACATGCCCCGTGTCCAGGGCAAGTTTACGTAACCGACTTGGACTCAAAATATAGTTTTTTTAATGGTTAAAAACACAAGCTGGTTAAAAACAACTGAATATACCAATTTTGTGACTACATTAACTGCTTCATAAAATCTCAATGTCTAAAATTTCCTAAGTTAAAACATAAAAATTAGAAAATTCATTGTTAAAAATCTGCATAAATGTGCCCCCGGTCTACCGTTCACTTATTGTTCACAAGATAAAAGAGAGCCTAAATTTGCATTTTATGGCTTTAATTTCAAAACTTTTCTAGAGGAGAGCGCCTTATTCCCATGTTCCCTGCCACAAATATCATGAAAGGTGAATAAACATTGGTATGTTTTTCCTCAAAGTAATAAATTACACATTAAGAATATTTCGGTGCTAACCTTATCTTAAATTTTACAAATTCATCCTATTTCTGTTGTTATTTTAACATTCGAACTTGGTGTAAAAATTTTAAGATGGGTAAAGGCAATGTTTTTTCAGAAAAATCAGTGATCCAGCACTGTTTGAGAGGTGACCATTAGGAAAAAAATCCAAAAAAAGTTTGCTAAAACATTTCGAATCGCCCCTCTCAAAATGATCGGCTAGATCTGCCACTGAAAAGCGCCACCGCCATAATTGCGTCTAAACAAATTTTCCATATTGGAATTTCAATATAGGTAATAAATCCACTATGATGCCAATTTAATTACATTAATTTTACTTTCATAAGTTTTCTCATGTATGATTAAATACTTTGTGATGAAATTAATGTTGTGTTCTAATCAAAGTTAAATTTTTTTCTTTTAGTTACCACTCTAACTTCAAGTTCATTCTATCGTTATGCTGTTTGTGGATGAAGAGCTTGAAGAATCTCAACCGGTCTTTTCCAAACCAAAGAAGGTATTTTTGGAAAAAAAAAAAAAAAATTATTTATTGACACCATTCCCCCCCCCCCCCCAAGCCATAAGTAGTTTAAATGGTGATTTTTTTTTATCCAACAATTCCTTCAGCCAATAACCAGTAGCAGCACAAAAAGAGTTGATTTGAAAATGAAGTTTGACTGTGACATTAAAAAAAATCACAATCTCTACTGATTCAAAACAAATTCAATTAACAATTTATGGTACTTCTTTAGATGTAATTATTGTTTTTGCCTTGTAATAGCATCTCATTAGAGATACAATTATTTTACCATCATTTTTTCAACTTTTAAACTTGAGGGACAAACCTCCCTCAAGTGAGATGGTTCACTCAGTTTACACTCTTGAAAAATTACTCATCTAAAATTTAAATAAAAATAAATTATTTAAAACATTAACAAACATCATAAAGAAACAAGTAAGATCAATTTGGAAATTGTAATGGTTAGAATAAAATAGAAAATTACTTTTGTAAAAAGTAGGTCAAACTTCCCTATTTTCCCCTGTATTTTGTATAATCGAGGATAAAAATTATAGCTCATATTCAGGGCCAGATGAAGGATTTGGAGGTCGATAGGCATTAGAAGTGATAGGACCTTCTGGAGTTGGAGGGGGGGGGGGGATCTGCAGCATCTAAATTTTTCACACACCAACACACATGCATGCATATTTTTTGTATAGAAACAGGGACAAGGCTCCCCCCCCTTTTTTTTGAGGAAAATATAACTTTTTTTCAACGTATTTTCAATTTAAATATTTCTTCGGTAGGGCTGTGCAATGCATTGATGCATCACAAAAAACCGGTGTAAATCCTACATCATTAAGCCAGGGTAGAATTTTTCTCTAAACCGATGCATCGATATCGCACTGGCTACAAATCCCAGCAACGATGTTTAGACATCGGTCCACAATTGCCATTTGAATCTCGTGTAATTGTTTCAAAACACTGGGGAAATGGGCACTGCAATGAAAGATCACTGTGACCTGCTAAAAATGTTCTTATTCCACAATTTTTTTTTCTAACTCTTCTGTAAATTTGGAGACTACATTGAAATTGCTTTTTCAAAATATAATGACTTAATGTCTCTTCTCATTAGGTACATGTTTGTGTTCATACTCGTATTTAAGATTTGAACAATTCAGGGTATAATTTGGCAAATAAAAAATTTCCTGTTCCCATAAACTAAAGTTTTGGGTGTCTCTGTGTGGAAGTATTATTAGCAAACCAAGATCTCCACTTTTCTCAAAACTTGCAGGAAATGCAATTTTTTAAAGTCTTGACGGAAAATATATTGATGAACAATTTTGATGCTTCAAGGAATTCCTTTTTAAATGCAAGCAGATTTTTTTTTTCTCCTAACAATTTCTTGCTGATGTTAGAATCTGTTTTTAGTATTGGGAGAAATTTAATATTTTTTCATCTTGAATGTATTACGTAAAATTTAAACAATTAGAAGTAAAACTCTTACAGAAAAAACACGAAAAAAACCCTTTTACATTTTGATGCATCGCAATATCTCGATGTAAGGTTGGTGATACATCACAATGTAAAAATTCCTGCATCGCTCAGCCCTATTCTCCGATGCCCCTCAGAACCTTGGGACCCTTAGGCTACTGCCTACTTTGCCTATTTAGTAATCCAGCCCTGCTGATATTGTCTTATCAGAGAACCAAGTTTAGCTTGAGATGTAAGATGTACGAAACTTTTCTAGTTTTCAGAATCTTCTCAGAATTCGGAATTGTGATGCAAGTTGCAATATGGAAAAAGAAAAATAGGAAGTGCATGTAAATGAAGTGGAATGCAAAAATCAAATGAAATCGCAAAATTTATAATAATTCATCATAGTGGAACAAATATAAAAGAATTGAAAATATTTATTTATGTTTTTGGCAGGTGCAATGCAAACAAACACTAGTCAAGGGGCTCCCAAAAGAGATACAGAGATAAACATGTTGGCGTCGCTTAATGTGTGATAAACATGGAAAAATATATCAATTCAAATTGTTCATGTATGAAAATCTGAACTATAACTACTCGTATCAGAAACCAATTAATGTAAAAAATAAATGTGTAGGAATTAGCAAATATAAAACTGTCAAGAGGTTTCACTTTACAATTGTAGAATATGTTTAAGGAAGTTTTCGAGATTTTTTTCACTGCAAAGCTATCTATTGAAAATGTAAAACCCAAAGATGATGCATGATTTTCTGCATAAATCAATATAAAAGATAAAAAATAAATATTAATTATCAATTATCTCAAGTATGTTTTTATGAGTTTTAATTTTGAAAATGATCATTCTGCTCTTCCAGGGACAGTGCAAAGAATTCTTAAAGCTGTGATGAAGATTTATTTTTTAATATTAGTTTAATTAGTAAATTTACTGTTGCCTTTTTAAGCTTTTTTTTTTTTTGTGATAAAGTAAACCTTTTGTGTTGTTTTGTATACAGGAAAATAAAAAAGGAAACTTTTAGATAAGGGGATTTCAGGAAGGAAGGTGTTTTTAAAACAGGGAGTATTTTCTTAATTAGCTACTCTTTCTTCTGCTAAATTCTGATTAAACTTGAACAGCATTTTAAGCTTTAAAAAACTGTATATTTAAAAATGTTTACTTATACAAGCTATTTTTTACAGGTGCATCCTGAAACGGAAGACGAAATGGCACGTAGAATCAAAACAATGCTTGGAGATTATGCACATATAGATGGTACTCATAATGATGCTTCTAAACTTATCAATACTGAAACAGTCACTAAACCACATCCTCTTTTATCACCAGAGACAATAGAAAACAATAGTTCTATATCAGTTTTTTTGAATGAAAATGCAGCTGAAAATACACAAGGTCCACAAGCAGATAATCTGATGCTCAATTCTGAAAATCATAACTTAAACTCTGAATCATGCCTGAACAGTGATGTCCTAAATAAAATTGCTGATAAAGATAACCAACTGTTTTCTGAAATGTGTGGTACATACTCTCGTAGATCCTCTTTAAAAAGGCAATGCAAGGAGCGAATTAGTTTATTTGATTACAATCCAATGTTTAATCTTCGACTCAAAAGAACAAAACCAACTTGCTCAACAAAACTAAAATTTCCTGATCACACTGATGTAAGCATACAACATTTAAGTTTTGCTATTTTAGTCTATTTTAAATTAACCTTTTGATTTTATTTTTAATGTAAATAATGATTTAACGCATGTTTTTCATTAAACTAAAAATTTCTATTAGAATGTTGTGCTTAGTGTGTTGTTCTGTAAAGATTTGTAGTTTATTATTGTTGACTTTCTTTAATTTTAGGAAAATAAGAAGAATCATGAAAACTGTGAGTGATTTATTATACATCTTAAACTTTTTCATACTCTTAAAACCATTTTATTTTATCATTTAATTTTCACTTAAAGAAACTAAGTGATTTTTTTTTTAATTAAAGAAAAAAAGACATTCCTGATTTTTACTTTGAAAAAAAGGATTAGTTAAGCAGCTAATTTTCTCAAACATTTGTTTTAAATATTGTTATTGTACTTATTTATTTGCAATTTAATTAAACATATGTGCCACATTTTGTTTTAAAAACTACAGTAAAATCCCGATTATCCGCTAGCGGATTATCCGTGAGTCAATCAACAATCAGGAACATATATTTTCGCTTCAAGAAGCAACTACCGATATCTGTATTTTTGCTGAAAAATTGCAAATTTAAATTCATTCGTTTTTGTTTTATTTATCTATTTATTTTTTGTGCTGTCTTCCTCGTATGTGCACTTGTTCTGTATTTATTTTAAGTTCTGTTGGGTAAAAATACAAAACGTTTTTACTGTACATATTTTCGCTGTTTGAAGAAAATATTATGCATCAAAATGCAGCTAAGATTTTGAGGAAGGAAAATCTTTACCTTATTTGTCTACCACTTCAGTCTTTTTGCGGTTTATCCTCGATTTTTATTATCCAGGGCAATCGTGCCACCCAATTCTGCGGATAATCGGGAGTTTACTGTACTTCAATTTAAGAAATTTGTCTTGTATGTTGTTCAAAAGCAATCAATGTGTGTTTGTACAAAATTATGTATTTAAGTATTAAAAACCTAAAAAAATGACCTCACCCCCTTCCCCCATTTTCTCTTAAAACTCTCTGATATTTTCCCATAAAGTCACCATTATCCTTGTCAAGCAAATAAATATATGAGCTTTAATAGCTTCACAAAATTATTTAAAATAATCATTTTATAGAAGTTGACTTCACAGTAAAATCACTAAAACAAACCTGTGGGCGGGGGGATGTAATGCAAATTTATTGTTTTTAATCTTAATTTCAATGTAAACTTTACTTAAAGTTTATAGATATTCTTAGTTTTGAGTGAAAAATTTGATTTTTAACTTTACTTGCAATTTGGTATTTTATTCACTAGTTATAAATTTTAATTGCTATGATATAAATGTTCTTTCTATGTGCAAAATTATTTTATAAGCTTTGATTTTACTTCATAGCTGACAGCTCAAATTATCCATTCAAGAAACCTGAAAACACTAGGTAAGGTTGTTGAAATTTTATTTGGAGCCAATTGGTTTTTTAAAATAAAAATTTAAAAAATTTGTATTAATGTAGCTTTCATTTTGTTGACTTGTAAGTTTTAGAGACTAATGATTGGTTTTTATTTTTTAAATCAATAAAAATATTTTTCCTTATATGTATATTCTTAAATATATATATATTTTTTCCAGACAAGAAGAATTGACTGATAATCTTTCATCATTAGTTAATTCAATCCAGTCATGTCACAATTTACAAGAAGAATCTCCTGAAGAGCAGTTGAAAGTAAAAAATAATTTGCCTGAAAAGGAGGTAGCTTACTTTTTGCTCTATTTTCCTCTATATTTCTTTTATCATAATTAGGAAATTACCATAAATTTAGTTGTTTTCAACTTTGCTAAGATTCACATCTAAAACCACTAAAAGACAATTTTCACAAAAAAAAAGACAATAGGAAGAAGGAAATACAAGATGTATTTTCTTAAGATAAGGAATTTATGCATTCAAATTTCACTAATTATTTTTGTCACTTTTTTATATTACTTTTTACTATCATAAATCAGTTTGAAACAAATCTGTTTCACTTGATTTACATTTTCATCATTCTAAACCAACCTTTGAGGTTATTGATTGCAGAAACCCAGCTAGCACACAAACATTGGCCCAACGTTATCATATTACACTGAACCGGCGTCGGCATCTTACGTCAGAAGTACCTTAAAACGGTCAGAAAATGGTTATCCAACAGTTGGTTATTGGTTAGTTTCCAACTTTATTTTGATGTGAAATGCAACAGTAAACTAACCATTTCCAAACATAATTTTGATGTAAAAAACAACACTTAACCAAAATTTTCTAATGCTGTTTCAATGTAAAATGCAACAGCAAACTTACCATTCCCAAACATAATTTCAATGTAAAATACAGAAGCAAACTAACCATTCCTAAACATAATTTCAGTGTAAAAAACAACGCTTAACCATAACATTTTCTAATGTTGTTCCAATATAAAATACAACAGTAAACTAACATTTCCAAATATTATTTTGATGTGAAATACAACGCTTAACCTACACTTTCTTACGTTATTCCACCATGAATTTCAACACTAAAGCAACTATCTTCCAATGTTCTTCTACTTAAACTGCAACATTTCACCAATAAATTAAGTATTACATGGTGCTCTTAATAAGAGCAAGTGTAAAGAATCATCTTTCAGTCACATAAACATAAAATGATAAAATGATTGAAATTGTCATACAATTTATCATTTCCCCCATTTTTTACTAACTTTTCAATAAATTTTGAGCAAAAATTAAGATATTTATTATTCTTACCTTTTACTTTTCTGAATAATTACTCGAAAGTCTTATCTTCACAAGCATACATTAGTTTCCTTTTTTCTCTTTCAGGAAATGTTTATTACCAGCAACATTATTCTTAAGACAGAATAAAAATTTTGACTTTAAAATTCTGCCAATAATAACCTAACTTGTTTAAGAAGGTTCAATTTTACCTTGACCTGGTATTTCAAAAAATAATAATAAAATAAATAAATAAAAAACACACTCATACACATTCAGTAAGTAAATCTTTAAAACAATTCAAATGACGTGGGTTAAACTTGAATATCATGAAAAGTACTTATTTTTTTATTATTTCGTCGGAACTATTATATTCTCCCATTTCATTAAAAAGTTCATTTTCATTGTTTTTTTTTTTTTTTTTTTCATTCTTTTTTTAGGGAAGGAGTTTTAATGTATTTTAGCCATCAAGGAGAAAAGTTCATTTCAAGACACAATTTAATTTCTGTGGTAAATTGCACGTGAAATTTAAATAATTAGCAACCTATTCTTAAATATTGTATGTTTTCTTTTTAAATTACCAGAGCTAAATAAAGAAATAACATTAGATTCAAAAAACAAATTGAAAGCATTCACAAAATTCTCTAGAAAACTGGTTAAGGCTCTATCAAAAAAAAAAAAAAATCAGTTTGAATGAGCAAAAATTTTAAGAATTTCGATTCATTAGAACAAAACCCCAAGAAGTCTTACATTAAAACAAATGGAAAAAAATTAATTTAAGCAAAAACTAGGGATGCCCACCCCACCCCCATGAACTAGGGCACCTCCCCTTTAATACCGCAAAGACTCTCAAATCGGGAGCCCCCTCCAAAAAAAGAGAGAAATACTCTTTAAAACAACCTCCCTCTAAAAACCAATAATGAATTTGTAGAAAAAATTCAAGCAGTTTAAAATGTAGCAACAATTAAGACAACGTTAAAAAAAAGGGGCCTGCACAGCTACAACAGTTTGTTGTGCTTAGAAAACAAATAAATGTAGAATGCATTTAATAATAACAAAAAACAACAAAAATGTTTTATCTTAGTTTTAAATTTATTGAAAGAAAGAAAAATAACTGGAAAAATTACTTGATTTACTTTGGAAGACTCGTAGTACTTGCTAGGATTGAACACTCGCTTTGAACAAGTATAACACGTGTGAATGTGTATGTGTGGCCCTGGAATGAGAAAAATAAAATGACTATGCCTTGGCACATTCCTCCCTCGCCCCTTCCAAGTCCTGGGTCTCAACAGCACTGCCGAGGGTAGGAAGGGGCTTCTGGGACACATTACGCATGTGTCGCAGAATGCGCAAATCAGCAACAAGCTTGCAATAATTTGAGCATGAATGTGAAACAGGTTTGAAGGTTAGAAATAGATTGGAAATGCATTTAGTCGGATATAGATTGATTTTGAACACCCCTCTGATCCTTCGAACAATCAGATGAGTGTATGAAAAGAACCAATATCTAACCAAATGCATTTCCAACCATTGTGATGTATTTTTAACCTTTCTCCAATGTAAATTTGATGGTTTGTGTCTTCTGGGAAGGGCATAAGTCCAAATTAAAAATATTTTTTAAAATTGATTTCAGTGACAAAATGAAGCATAATTTAAGGCGAACCTACTTGTGGCTAGATTAGTCATAAATATTCTTGTTGAATTTAGTTCATCCGTGAATGAAAGAAATCCTTTTTATTGAATCCTGAAAAGTTTCATTAGTGGGATAGCCAGTACAAATAATAGGTGAACCTCTCATTTGTCTTGGGGTAAGGGATAGTACTAGTAGCTCTGGTAAGTGCTGTTATACAGCATGATTTAAAAAAATTCTCGATTAAAGCCCACCTAGGACCTAATCTTAAAACTCTTCTTACTCAATACTTGGAAATGTCCACTTACATCCTTTTGCTTCTCACTGCTTTATATAATCAATGAACAACTGGTAAAAATTCAGATCCAATTACAGAATGGGATTTATCATTCCTTGTTGATTCACTGCTGTACTTACGTTTTATTTATTTACTGTTAAACTTGTAACTATGTTGAAAAAAAAAATACTACTATTGTTTTTCAGCAGACAGAAAATGGTTTAAATTTGTTGCCTAGTAAGAAAGCTAAAAGTGACTTCATTGAACAGATCTCAAATATTTCTGAAATAAAAATCAAGTCTAAGAAGCAGTCGAAGAAAAAGAAAAAGAAGTTGTATAAAAGGTATTTTCGATTTTTGAAAAAAATATTATTTGTATAGTTCCTTTTTTCTGCATCTTTTCAAAAATTACTTTTCGTACATTTTGAAATTTTGCTATTTTTTCTTTAGTTTATCTATGTCTGGTGGTGGAAATTTTGATCAAGAAAGTGCTGAATACCATTCTTCTTACAGCAGCACAGAATTACAAACAGGACCCTGTGAAATTAAGAATGGAGTTATTAAAATTCGTCTTAGTAAATTGCCAGAGTGTAGAAAATCTAATGCTGAAAATGATTATGAAGTGTCTATCTGTGACTCTGCTCTAATTGGCTGCAAAACATTATCAGTGCCTTTAAGTCCATTGTCACCTGCTGTATATTCTGCTTACTGTGAATCATTTAAAGTCAAAAAGAAGGGTCATTCATCCAGTAAAATAAAACATTTGTTTAAAAAGAAGTCGAAGAAAAACGGAGTGCTTCAAGGGATTTCTGTAGCTGCTAAAATAAATGACTCCCTTAATAGCATATCAAATGAATTTGAGCATGAAAAAAATAATAAATCTAACCCCGAACCTGTTGCTATAAATAGTGAAGATAACATTTCCAGTACTGTAAATTCATGTGAGAATTTAAAGGAGGAAAACGAGTGTAAATTTCAGCCAACCATAGAAAAACTTGATGTTTCTTGTAGCTCTAAATTAAAAGAATCTCCAATTTCCTCCCATTCTCGAGGATACTGCACTAAAATTGAGTCTGAAGCATATGATGATTTTCCTGTCTCAGAAACATCAAATGCATTTAGCAGCAATTTATCTGTACAGAAAACATGTTCTAATTCTTTTGAAACACGTAATTCACAAATATTGTGCTCAATTAATTTATCCCTTCTTGACAGGGTTCCAGTTAGAATATGCGCTTCTCCTAAACATGATAGTAATGATTTAAAACTCTTTAGTGGTAATAAAAAGGTAGATGACAATAATTTATCTGATGCTAGCAATGAAAAACACAGCCTAAACTCCAGTTCTACTATTTTAAACAACAATAGCGATAGTGTTATAAAAAGGGAAATAGAAACTCCTCCAATTTGTCAACCTACCAATGCCCTCTTTGATAAGTAAGCATATATTCTCCATTTTCCATTGTTTTATTGTATTTATTCTTTATAAAATATGTACGTAAAATGTTTTCAAATAATAACTGTGTTAAAGATTAGTATTATTCTTTTTAAATGTGTTTATTTAGTTTTTGTATCCATTGGTAGCATAGATATATTATATTCAACTTTGATCTTATAGTTTTCTAGTTTATATTATGTTGTTTAAAGAAGTTATATATATATATATAAATGCACTATTTGCAACCAAAGGTGTAACTGGACTTTCTTTTTGGGTAGATTATACCAACCACATTTCTCTTGAAATCTATGTGATCAAATAAAATTTTACTTCATGATATATTCTATTAATTTTTTGTTACTATAAGTTATTTAAATGAGAAGTGTTGCTTTAATATTATTAACATGAGCAAATGTAAAAAGTGAAGTATTGGTTAAATGAAGGAAAGAAATCCATTGTGTAAACTTTATACTGCATCCCTGTTAAATATTTGATGTATTTTCAACAACTAAAAAAATAATAATAAATGCTTGTACTCACATATGTACACTGGTGGACAAAATTAAGAGATGGAAAGCGTTTTCCTAAATATCTCGAGAAATACTGGATGAAAATAAATGAAATTTGGTATGGTCATAACTTATAGTATGACAATAATGTGTGCAAAGCAAAAGTTAAAATGCCATTCATTGGCAAAAGTTATTGCCAGCAGTCCAATGTAGACTGAACTTCATGATGAAAGATGGCAATGAAAGTGAGATTTATATGGTGTGTGGTCACCTCTGACAGATAGACAGCATATACAATGACTATGCATGCTGTTAATAAGAGAGTTAGAAAGAGCTTTTGTGGAAGACCCTCCCACTCTTCCACCAGAGCAGTTTTTAACTCTAGAATGGTTCTGGATGTGGGTTAGTGTATCGCAATAGCCCTCCCGAGATCATCCCAAGCATGTTCAATGGTGTTAAGGTCCAGATTTGGCTGGCCAATCCGTTCGATGAATATCTTCACTTTGCAGATACTCCACAACCAGGACAGTCCTATGTGATCAGCATTGTCCTTCATAAAAATGAATTCAGAGCCAACGGCACCACTGAAAAGATGCACATAGGGTTGTAGGATCTCCTGCCTGTACCTCTGGGCATTCACGGAAGCAGTGTCAAATACATGAAGCGGTGTGTGGGTATCTTGCGTGAACTTTGCCCAAACCGTCACTCCTCCGCCAGCATAATGGTCCCTTTCCATGATGTTACTGGGATGGTATGGATCCAGGTTCTCTCCATATGAATATTCACCGAGAATCAGGTTGTAGACTGAATATGGACTCATCCATGTAAAGAACATTAGCCCACTGGAGCTGTGTCCAGTATTGGTGCTGTCTGCACCATTGTACACGCTCTCTTTGTGGGAGGGAGTGAGTAGGATGCAAATGGCGGGCTTCTTGGCATACAACCCTCATTCACCAAGCCTCCTGGCAACTGTCTTTCTTGAAACTAATGTTCCTGTGGCAGCAGCGAGGTCCCTAGACAGCTGTGTTGTTGCTTCCTCTGGTGCTTGGCTGTAAGTAACAAATACTGGTCCTTGTTGGCTGTTGTTGCTCTCGGACGACCTTGTTCTAGTTTTCTGGACACCGTTCCACTTTTTTTAAACCGACTCCTCTAATTCGAAACAACGCTTGAAGTTACAATTAATTCTCTAGCAACCTAAGCTTGGGACTATCCTGCCTCAAGTCTACCCACAATTCTCCACCTTCGTCTAAACCAGCGGTTCCCAACCTTTTCCCCCTTGGGAACCCCTTCCAAACTCTGAAAGAAGTTCGCGAACCCCTTGGGTACTAGGTAATGAGTAACAAGCAAACAAAAAGAAAAGAAAAAAAAATGCTCGCGCACACACACATACACAATAAAATTTAGGAGATTTTTTTTAGTTTGATGCTGCTCCATAGTTTATAACAAGATTAAAAACAGAATTGCAAGGTATAGAATTACAAATATTGCTACGAATAAAAATGATCGATAAAAAATGAATGCAAAACAAATTCACCAAAAAAATAACACAGTGATTATTCAGTGTTGAGCTTCAATCAACTTTGAAAAAAATTTGAAAATGGGATATTTGTGGAACAAGGAGGCTCAAAAATTTGGCTGAAATTTTTTGGACACAAGGGTACATTTATCTCTATTACCACTAAATCAGAAGTCAATTAAAGAATGATCTTTAAAATACCTTTCAGGGAACTGTCTCATATTAACTAAATAAACTTTTTTTCTTACAGTAAAATGAGAAAGATCTCTAGGTTTAAGTCTTCTTGGAAAGGACTACGAGCCTAGCTGTGTGATAAATATATACTGCTTACATTAATGATTGCTGAAGAATTTTCTTGTAATTATGTTATAAGTGCATTGTAAAATGCGTATATTAAAAAATAATAGAAGCGTCTATTTTCGATATACATATTTACTCTAATTTTTACACAAAACATAATTTTTAACAAAACAAATACTTTTAAGCTCACTTACTACAAGAGAAATTTTCGACACAAATTTCAAATATTCCTTGCTTACATATAGCGCAAATTAAGTTGCATGGTTAAATTTCATTGATTTTTTTTTTTTTTTTTTGTACTGCTTAAATCTTACACTGAATTTTTCATACTTCCTGTAGTATTCTTGGGTTGCTAGCCATTCTTTCCCTTTTTCGACAATAAAGCTCAAAGTAAATTGTAGTTCATGTAGTGTGAAAATTTTAACAGCAAAATACAGCATGATCTAATTTCTATGCAGTTTTGACTCAACACAAGAGAAAAGCGATAGCTCTTCGTCGGACTCAAATGGTAAAGAAACTAAACATCAAAATATTTTAGACGCTCGCATATGCTCCACGTAATGTTTTCATCAAGTTTAATCAATCTTCCCGATCAAAAGCTTCTGAGGAAAAAAGCTTTTAAATTCTTTTATCTGAGAACATTTTATTCATAAGTAGAGCTTTTTCAGCACAGCTCCAGAGCTATCATTTTCAATGGAAGCGCGAAAACCAGCACTTTTCAATGACAGACTAAATTATTTAGTATAAACTATGTGAGGAAGTATGCTAAGAATATCGAATGTGTGAGAGAAATGAATTTAAAAAGGAGCAAAATTTGCTTGAAACCGTATGAACATCTTCATCAGAAAGAGGCATGTTAAAACTCCGCTATTACAATGTTTTAAGTGCGATCCCCCTGAAAACATCTCGCGAACCACTGGTTGGGAACCGCTGGTCTAAACGATGAGGTTCACTCATTTCACTAAAAAAGCATTCAAAATACAACAAGATAATTCAAGAAACGCAATACAAATTGCTACTGTTGTAGAGTGGAATGAGCTGATCAGCTGACTGCAGACTTTTATACCATCCTTGCTGCCTTAGCATTGCCCACAAGAATACGGAAACTCATCTCAGCGACACTAGTGCCATAGTGCTATTATACGGCAACCAACTGTTCAGGTTTTATGTGATATTTTCTAAGAAATGTGTGAAAATGCCTTCCATCTCTTAATTTTGTATACCAGTGTACATTCAAAGTAATACATCTGAATTTCATACAATATAGAGTTTATATTATTAAATATAGAGTTTACACTTTTAAATTTAAAGAATTTTTATATTTTTGTTAATGTTAGGTATTCAAAATCTGAAGGATAATGCTGTATTGTTTTGTAAGAAAGGATGTTCACAATAACAACAATAAAAATAAATACTGGTGAAAGAGAATTTTTCAGCAAAAGAAATATAATATAAAGCATTTTTTGTATAGTTTTTAAAATTTTCGGAGGGGGTTTAAACCATTAAAACCTACCCCTTAAATACGTCCCTAATTGCAACTCTTTGTCGTCTGTAGGTCAAGCAAAAAAAAAACAGCTAGACTTCAATGAAGTTGGAGATAATAGCGGCAGCTAATTTGGGTGGTCCCTGGCTGTAGAGGGTCTTCTGCAGTAGGGTTCATTAGTGAGATCAGACCAAGCTCTTGAGCTCTGGAGGTGAAAACTGGGCACTCAAAAATATGTTTAGATGAGGACTGTTGGTTGTCTGGACAGTTATTGCACTATAAGCAGGATCTTTTATCATGAGGGTGAATCTTCATGACCTTAAAATGCTCAGTCATAAGCCTTGCAATAGTTGATGTTATGGTTCTTGGGGAGTTAATGTCAGTAATAAGTGATTTGGAAAACATTTTTTTAGAATTCTATATCTGACCACTGTATTTGCATCAGCCAGCCTGATGGTGATAGAAGGTTGGCTATGTTTTTTTATCATCTTTGGTTCAATTAGGGGCACTCTCATTTCCCTCTATATTTACAAGTTTTGGTATACACTAAAGCACACAAGAATTTTTCCTGGAATATGAGCTTCTTGGACTGGATAATAATATAGGAGGTGATGATAGTCTTTTCAGGAATGCCTCTAAGGCCAATTTGGAATCTGAAAGGATTATCAAAATGGATTCATGTAGATAGTAAGGGCTTCTCTGATTGCCAAAAAGCTTGATGGCGAAGTGATTTTTCCACTTTTAACTTTTTGCTCTTGTTTCCTGATATCTAGAAAGTGAAGACTGAACCTGCACCATCATTGTTGAGAGACATGTCCGAAGAACCATCGATGTAAACAATTGTCATGATCTCTTGGGAGGGATTTTCTATTGTGTTAAGTTTGTTTTGTTTGACACGATTCTGGTTCTTTTTTTTAAAACAAGATTTAAATACCTTTAAGTAAATCCTTATTATTACTGGATGGTTTTCTTGGCAAGAGCAGTTATTGAAAGAAATTGAAAGTAGAATTTCTAGATTGATTATTTTTCTGATATCTCTATCATGTTGGGAAGACAAGTATCTTTTAATCCTAGAAGATCTTTTCCAGTCCATGAAAATCCTTGTTGTCATCAACATTGTGAGCATGTTTATGAATTTGACTGTAGCATGGTTGTGCTTATTTATTAGAGAAGAAGCATGCACATTCTTGTTCTGCTTTATTGTTATTGGTTAACAAAACTGCACTCATAATGATTTTTGAGAATCTACATTGAACTCTTTAATGTTGGACGTGATCTGGCATATTATTGTCTCGTATTTGTTGAGAGTGCTGTGTGAGTTGTGGTGGGGATGCAAGGATGGAATTGACAGAGAATGGTATATGTGCCATTTGTGGTTTAGCAATGACATTGCACAGTAAGTATCATTGTATGTTGTTTAAGAGCATATTTGAAATGGTGGTTTTTTTTCGATTACTATTCAGAAAGACTTTTGCATTTAGTTCCAACTTGGCTGACATGATCCTGTTCGGCTAGAGAAACTATTTCTTACATTCCTATCAGAAAATTGTTGGCTAGCTGCATACTTAAGTGCCAAGCACTTTGAAGATTCATAGATGGACGCTTTCACAAGTGCCACATTTTTTATCATTCTAGTAATCGGAGAACGTCCAGGCTTGTTTTTTTTTGTTTTGTTTTTGTTTTTTTCAGTGCAGTACCTTGTCACTCTGAAGTTTGATACCCAAACATATTTTTTTTTCCCATTTGGCTCTCTGCAAGGACGGGAGGTTAATATGTTGAACTCTACAATAAGCAGTTTTTCTCAAAAGATGCAGTTCCACTTTCTTTTCAAAAGTTCAAGATTCAAACAAGAGTAAAATGTAGCAGGATATTTTCTGTTTCTCAATTGTACAGTTGAGATTTCAAAGTAAAAATATTTATGCACTTGAATCATAAATCAAGTTACATAAAACTAACAGTAATAGACATGATTTTCTTATTGTTTAAAGAGTAGGAGGAGGTAGAATATTGGTTTTGTTCTTCCTAAAAGTTAAGTGCTGTGAGAATTAAAATTTTCAATTTTTCTTTTTCAGCTTTGTGCAACTAAGTTACACTTGAAATGAAATTCAAGCAACAATAGCAGACTGTTCAACATTTAAATATTTTCTTGGTTCTCATGCAGATTTCGATTCCTTTAACTAAAATATTGACCCTAATTTACCACCAGATACTTTATTTTTCAAAGTTTCATTTTCTGCTTTTTCAATTCTTGTTATTTATGAGCTGTTAAGCATTTTGTGATTCAGGTAAAATCTTTTTCTTCAGTAGATTCAAATATTGCATTTATTTATTAACGCTATCCATCTCATTGCGACATTAGGACTATCAAAATATGGGAACACTGAGTAGTAAATATGATTAATTGCAATTCAACAGGATTCTTTTTAATGGTATCTATTAGAGGAAGTTGTTCTACATGTGTGTTTGCTTGTCGTGCTGCAATGTACTGCCAAACATGTAACAATAATGTTCATGACATTTAGCGCGCATATGGTTTGAAAAATACATTTTTAAAAATAATTGTTTAAGGGATATTCATATTAATATAAAAAAAAGGTGCTTCAAGACTTGTTCTGGCAATATGCTGTTAGCTTACTCATGCACAGAAGTCCTAAAAATTGAATATCAGCTTAAACATAATAAAATGCAAATCAGCTTAAAAATGCAACACATTTGCAAACCTAGTATCTCTTCCTATGGAAGATAAAATTCTGGTTTTCAATTTAAAACAAGGATTATGTTAAAAATATGGAACAAGCAGATATGACTTCTAATTTCAGCTGTTAGCTCTAAAGTAGTAAATATGCCTAGACTAAAATGTGGCGCCAAAAAACTATGGCAGTTTCTTGAGTTGGTCTGTTATCTTCTATATAAGAGTGTTTTGAAATAAAATATGCAGTACATTGCTTCATTGATTGAATAGTTTCAATATTAATGATTAATTTTTCAAGAAGTACTTAGACTATAGCAAAGTAATAGATGGTTTTAAGTCTTAAAGTTCTGTGACTGGTTATGTCCTGTTTTGTTTTGAAGCCATATGATCATCAAGGGTCAATACAGACTAGCATTGTAAGGGACGGGGGAGCATGCTGAAAATTATAGTGTTTTAGGTGCGAATTTTTTTTAGTACTGTTTGGATGTCAATCAAAAGCAAGAAGTTGGCCAGAAATAAGGCATCCAGTAATTTTCAGAATTAAGTAATTTCAAAAGCAATGAAAATAAGTATTATTTCCAATATTTACATAAAAAAGTTAATAAATTATAAATTTTACATTTTGCTTACATGATGTTCATTACAAAACTTACATTTATTCGCTAAGTAGTTGATCATTGAAATTTTCTCTTGTATGTAATTATAAGGTTAGGATTACATACAGTAATAACAGATAGATAATATGCCAGCAATTTTAGAAGGTCATGCCCCCATGCTCCTCCTCTTGTAGCTGAACATGATGATCATGTTTTCAGTGCAGTTGTTTCCTATTTCTAGTGCAGCCTAGCAGAACTCTTGTTAGTAATTAATTTTCTGTTTTATTTAAATTTAATGACTAATTTGCATTTAAGAAAATATATTCTGCAAATGATGTAATGAAATGAGAAAGAGTGTTCTGATTCCATATTTTTTTGTACCTTAATTATCTTGAAACTTATGCTGTACATATTTTATTTAGGTTGGAAAGTACAAATTTGCCAGTGCCTAACACAGAAAATAGTCTGAATGAATCATGCACAAATGCAGATCCTGCTCTTTCTTATGAAATGACTCATCCTGTAGAAAAAGAATTTTCCACAATAAACATTTCAGAGAATGAAAATGATGTTCATCTATCATCCAAGTTAATGTCTGCTCAGAATGATCTCATTTCTGTTCTAAGATGTGATGTTCCTCCTAAACTTCATTCATCTGTTCTGCCGCATTCTCAACTTAACAAAGTAAAAATCGAATTTCCAGATACAATGTCTAGTCGCCATGTGAGTATTTATGAATTCATTTATTAAACTAAATTTTTTAGAAAGATGTAAAATGTTTTAATTTAAATCTGTTAATTGATTGTGACTAAAAATATGGAGGGGGAACTTAACACTATAAAATTTGTACATTGAAGGAATTTACCCTTATTAAATTTTTTTCCCTGTTTCATTTTTAACCCTGCCTGATGAAATCTGCAGCAATGAGCTGTCATGCATTGGAAGGCAGATAGTTTTCCTACATGCATTATTTTCAGTATTTTCATGAACTTTCAAACATATTTCTAGTTGTATATTGAAATTTCTAAGGCTAGATTATTAAATCTAAAATTAAATCTAATACACATAAGTAAAAAAAAAAACAAGTTTTTTTTTTTTTTTTTTTTAAATTTTTTTAATGCATAACCAGAGTTTAATGTGAGGACAAAAATTGCATGCTCTGTTTAAGATTTGAATCAGTTTGCACTCTACAAATAATTCATTTAGTTTGGATTTTGGTAGCTATTTGAAAGGTTTTACCATTAATTGCTCATTTAATTTTTTATTTTCGTTAATTATTTTTTTCTTTATTTTTGTTAATAAATCATTGTTAGTTTTTAATTTGTTTATCTCATTAGTTCATTTTATGGTGCATTTTAAAGTACTTATAATGCACTTAATATTGTCCTGATGTATTTATCCTAACTGTGCTTGTTCTTATTGCCATAATTTTCAATCCGCCCAGAGTTTAGCTTTTTTCTCAAACTGGCACTTTTATGACTGATGCAGTTTTGAAAAAAAATTTGTGCTAAAAGGTTCTGTGATTCTTTTGAATTAGGAGAAATGGAATGATTTTCCAGAGTATAACTGGTGTCATGACCTAAATGATATAGGTTTCAATGCAGGACTTTTCAAAGAACAGTTATCATTTAATGTTACCAGTCACATGCATTGGCAAGACCCTGAGTTAAAGAAGTAAGTCTTTGTTACTTATTTTACTATTCAATTTTAACATCAACTTTGGTATGTCAGAATAAGAAAACTAATTTGAATCACACTATAAATCATCCTGTTGGTGATAATCCATGTTAAGTGTAATATCACCAAGAAGAATAACCAGGTTCTTTTTTTAATTTTTTTTTTAACTCTCACTTTGAAAAGTATTTTTAAAGCAAGGCTTTTTCATTTGACTCAAAAGAATAAAATGGGTGTTGTATGTACCTTTTCTATATTTTGTAATTTTCATACTTCACTAACAAACATAATTTTCAAAATTTAGTTTTGTTCTTGACACCTTAAACTTGTTTTGTCTTTCATTGACATAGAGATAAATTGCCCTACAAAGTCAGAGAAAAGTCTTTCCATGACAACTTGCAACTGAATTACATGACACAGGGGAAATCACCCAAGCTCAAAGGGGAAAGCAGTACAATCAGGGTGTCCACACACCTGAAAAGTCATGGATATCGACTATGATCGAAAATGGTCTTTGAAAGTCATGAATTTCATCAACAAATGTTCAAAAATCTTGGAAACTGACCACTGTTCATGGATTTTGAGTTCAAGAACATGCATATTTATCAAATTGTACAGATTAGGTGCAAAATTTATGCATCTTAACTGTTTCCTACGCTTTTATGCGTCAGTTCCGATTTTTACACATTTTGAAATCTGATTGCATACTCTCTCTTCTATATTACTCGCTTGTTTTCTTTACTATGTGATTCTACCGCTTGGACATATATAATTATGTGTTTAGTATTGTTTTTAGCTCGCCTTATATATCTACTTATGTAGTTGAGGGCGTAGACTTCTAGACTTCTAGAGTAGACTTCTAATTTTGCCACTCTCATTCGGCTCGAAAATTCATTTGCTGATTCAAGAGACTCATAAAAATTGTCCTAAAATTTCAGCAGTGTCTTAAGTTAATGAAGATTTAGAAAATAAAATTGGTCTGGAGAATTAATTAAGGACGTTTACGACATCGATAAAATGCAGAAATCAGGGAATTCTCAAGGGTAATATTTTTCAAAGGTCCAAAAATGTTGCAAAAATCACAAACTCTGGATTTTTTCAATATTTGTACCCTATCCTAAAACTTTGGTGATAGTATATCTGGTAATGTCTGGTAAGTTAGTTATTAAGTACTTTAATTTAATATTTAATTTTTTCTGATTATTTATTTGATTTATTGTAAACTTAATTTTAGCAATTATTAAATTATTTCTTGTCACAGATATTTTAGATACTAGTTTTAAAAAAATAGATTCATTTTTTGTTTATGAAATAAAATATTTATTTTAAAAAATTCTAATGAAAAAAAAAGGAAATAGAAATAATAATCAAGCTTACATGTTTCAATGTTCACCAGTAGTTTCACATCATTATTGCTGCCCGTTCAAGGCTTCTTTTAATTTGAATGATCATTTTGCAATTAAAACTTTTTTTCAGTATTTTTAGTGAATGGAAACTTATATTGTATCATATCAGAATTTTTGGAGAAAAATAATAAATTTGTTTGCACGTAAATTCTTACCTGTGTAAAAATTTTGTACCATTTATTGGAATCAAAAAAATATTTTCAAAAATTTTAGATTTATAAATATCTGTCTTTTGAAGCAAAATAATTAAGTTGCAATTATTTCAAGCAAATCACTATTCATTGTTGCATACATTGTTTTTTAGTTACAACAGTAGCTGACCTAGTTACATTTCACTTTAATTTGATTTTTTAGAATTATTTAGAATTAGCTTGTATTTTTGTCCGAAGCATAATTCAGGTGGTTACACTTTAATTTTCACAAAACACTAATTTACATATTCTTGTGAAAAATTAAATTTTTTTTCTCAAAAAATTGCATCTCATGAGTCAAGGAAAGTTAAGAGCAGAAGTCATGGTAAGTCGGGGAAAGTCATGGATTTCAAAATTCGAAATGTAGCTAATACCTTGTCCAATGCATTTAAAACAATTTATTTTAATTATCTGCTTTGGTTAATTAAGTGCACTACTGATCATTGTCCCAGAATTTTTGGATACTGCCTTGCATGATTACTTTTATACATAAGTACTAACTTCAAAATGCAAAACCCACCTATAGTTTGAGAATTTTAAAAATCCACTTGTTTTACGAGAGATGATTAATTGAAGATGTTTATAAGAGGTCACTCAGCAGATCTCACCAAAAGTAGCTGTTATAGCCAGGGATCCTCTTTTTAGCAAAATAAGTGTAGGATCCCTATTTTCAGAAGGTATTTTAATACTTAAGTGGCCTGAATTTAGGCAAAAATATAAAAATTTGAGTAATAAGCATGGAAGTACAGGAGCTAAGCTCCAATACAAATTAAGCCCTGATCAGCAGAAAGTCATATAAATACCAATGTCAGATGGTCATTGGTCACCAAAGGCTCTTCTATAATTAGGCAGAGTCATACAAAATGACAAATTGGCTGGATCATCAAAAGTGGTTTGTTACATACATATATTATTGAAAGTCAGTAACATTTCAGATGTTACTGATAAAGTACACTATTATTGTAACTATTAAGGCATTAATGTATCAAAGTTTCAATGACTGAAAATATTCGACATTTTCATTTTACATGCACGCCATGCACAATAAGGTCACCTTCAAAAAATCATAAAATATTTTCTGAGAAGAAACACTGGATTTGGTGTATATCTACTTATTGAGCATCAAAAGGGGTTCAAATGAGGCAACTTTAAGATTTAAAAAAAAAAATGGGTTTTTGAGTAATCTCACTTCAAAACATGTTAATTTTTGAAAATTTTCACTATTTCAAATTTTTATTTCCAAGGCTGTATACATCTAAGGATTAAAATAAAATATGCTACAAAACTATCATATAAGGACTTTAGACCGCCATCTCCATTTAGTAAAAAATGAACTTTTTTCATGGAAGAAATAAATCATAAAATAGGTTAAAAGGCAGTTTTTTCACCATAAGTATATTTTTTCTTCATCAATAAACGTTACTGAATTTTAAAAAATGCCTAGATAATATATGGGTTCTTATTTATTTTCACAAAAAAGAATTATCCAAATAGGTTACGTACTTTTGAAATAGTGTCCATTTTAAATCAAGCGTTTTGCTGGTTTTTTTTTTTTTTTTTTTTCCAAAATATCCAATTTTGTTCAGAATTTTAGTAGGCTGTAACTGAAGAAAAAAAGTTTTGCTTTCAAAATCCTTTTGCGATATTTCTTATGCCCCTTAGTTGTATTTACAGTATTTTTTTTCAAACCGGTGATGGTCATATGACTCTTTTCATACCTGGCTGCCTGATTTGAAATGGAATTACTCCAATGATACATGAATTCTAAAGCTTTATGCGCAACACTAAGCCTTGCTTTTCTCTTTCTTTAATATTTTTTATTTATTTAAAAAGTTGTGAATTCAAAAAAAAAATCTCTTTCTCAGTGCTGCCCATAATTTTTCCAGTACAGGCATTTCCTAACCTGGCCCCCTCTGGCAATGGCCCTGCTCCCCATTGATTGTCAAATACCAGCTTGAAAATATTTTTTTAAATATGCTGTAATGACAATGCGTAATAAGTAATTTTAATCTATCACAAACCTATTATAGCTGACAAATGTACTTTAAAACTTTAACCAACAATAAAAGCACTTAATTTTCGTATATTTCATGGTTTTATTTTCAATTTAAAAAAAGCTATTTATTTAAAACAGTGCTAAGGTTTAATTCTTTTTTAATTTTTATTCTACCTTTATCTTCTAGACAATATTCATCTGAGTACTACTTAAATGAAGCTAAAAAGCTAAAGCACCAAGCAGATAAAGAGGTAAAGTTATTTCACTAAAATATTTTTTATCTTTATCACTTTTTGTGCTTTCAAAGCAGCTGAAAATATCTTTTGTAGTATTATTTGAAAATTATTGTGATTTTTCTTTGTTTTACTAGTCATGTTTTTAAAATTTTACAAGATGAGCTTTTACAGTATTACAAATAATTAAGCTTATTCCTTAGAATACATAAGTTTTTGCTGAAAAGTTTATTGTATTTTTAATATAACTGCGATACAGTATAAAACTTTGTCTGGCATACCAAAAAGCAGAAAACCCTTAAGAATGATGATTTTGGCAGTTTTGCAAGCTTAAAGTTTTTCAAAAAAAAAAAGACAGTTTAACATCTTTTCATAAGGATGAGATTATTCCTGCTTTTGCCGGAATTCCGGCTTTTTCTGTTGGCTTTTAAAACCCTGCCTCTTTCAGGTCTTATTTTTCTCAAAAATCGGAAAAGAATAATACGATTTTTTAAAAAATTTTGGACCCCGATTTCATATTCTTTCTGTTTTCCCCCCTTGAATCTTCATCCTCCGTGATATCTGCCAAAAACAGTGGCGCCGACTCGATGTGGCCTGAGGGGCCCTGAGCCCCCTCAAAAATATTTTTGCTTTAAAAAAACTTTAAAACTCACTATTTTTTATCTCAAATTTAGAAAATTTCCCACGGCAAGACTTCCTGGTATGTCCCCTCCCCCCCCCCCAATATTTTTTTAAAAGTTGGTGTCTCTGGGAGTGCTCTTCCATCTCTACCTTATATCAATGCCTAGCTACGGCACTGCACGGCTCCCCATAAAATGGTACGAAAAAATGTCCCTTACTAAGACAAGTGACATTATCTAGTTGAACCAGAAAATTTGTATACCAATTTTTAGATTGTTTTACTTCGAAAACGCCATGTCACATACTGCTTGTTTAAATTATAGACACTATAAAATATACCATTTTCAAGTTACAAAAATTTGACCTTATTTGGGGGGGGGGACCTCCATGGGATTAGATAACCCCCTAAACCCCCAGTGGTGTCTGCCCCCTCCCCAAACAATTTTTGCAAGTCGGCACTCCTGACCAAAAACGTATGTTTTGGAATCATGCCAACGATTCCAAACAACACGTGCTGCATCAAAAGATGCATGCCTCGTTTAAGATTTCAATCTTTTTACATCCTGCAAATATTTCAATACTTTTTAATGTTGGGTGGTTTTCTACTATATGCTACCTTATATCTTTTTATTTTATTCATCATTTCAATAATATTTTTATTACTTTAACTTATTTCAGAAAAAAATGCAAAAGTCAATCAAAAAATGTGGCACCAGCAGTCTCGAATTTTATTGAAACATGTCATGGTTACTTTTTTTGTGTATTTAAGAAACTGTAAAAATTAAATATGGTGAATCTGAAATGGTTTAGGCTTTACAGCCTGTTGAGTTTTGGGATTTCATCATTGAATGAGGCAGCTGCAAGTTGTTCTTTTGATTCCGAAATTGTATTAGGAAGCTTTTAAAAACAAATTTTGGGTTCCAATGCAAGGAAAAAGATAACCAATTGTTTATATGCATATGTGTTTATTTATTTTAAATTCTTACAATGAAAAGTATGTTCTACCACATAAGGAAATTTTAAATTATTCTTTCTGTTGTAAATTTTTACTTTACAAACAGACCTGAATTGAATTCTTGGATTCATTTTTTGTACAATACATTTTGTGAATTACTTCTTTCACAATGCTTCAAAGTTTTCCATGGCTTGCTTTAAGGCAGTTTTGTTTTCTTGTTCATTTTGCTTATGTAGATTGATAGGATGGTTCAAGCTATGAAATATCTTGAGGCTGTTCTATATTTTATTTTGACTGGAAATGCAATGGAACACAGTTACATTGATACTGACAGAGTACATACAATGTACAAAGAAACTTTGGCATTAATCAGGTATGTAACAAATATTATTTTTATGGATACCGCAAGTTTCAGTGTTATGTTTAATTTTTGTCATACTTTAGTTACATGTATAAAATTTAAGGATACTTTTTTAAGCAAAATATCAAAGAGATTGGCTTACTTAAGCCCAGGCTAAAATAGATTTTTGTGTGTTTTTGGGGTAATTTCAACTTCTAGCATTTAGACACGTATATTCCAATTTGTTTCAAGATATCCACAAAACTAGTCCTCTTAAGGTTTTTTTTTTTTTTTTTTTTTTTTTTTTTTTTTTTTTTTTTTTTTTGACACAGAGAAAATTTAAAATCCTACATGAAATGTGCTAGAAAATACTTCCTTAACTTTTAAGGGTATTGTTTCAACTTACTTTAAATGTGTTCTTAATTGCAAAGTTTATTAGACAGTTTCCAGTACATTGTCACTGGCCCGGAATTACAGGAAGAGCTCAAAATATGCAAGAAATCATCATCTAATTCTACTGCACGTTTACTCAAATTTCAAGATAAATAGTAACTGGTTTTTGTTGCTTTGATCATTTTCAAGTAACATGAAGTGCCTTCTTTGTTAAAGACAAGTTCTGCACTATCATATCCTTAATTTTACATGTACTCATGGATAAGGGTTTTTTTTTTTTTTAATTTTTGCATTTGTTTGACTAATTTATTTTTAAAATTTTGTTACTGTGATGTTTCATTCTACTTTTAGGTTTATATCTTCGAAGTTTCAAAAGTTGCATAATGCATCATGTCGAAATATTGACAACAAACTTACTGTTTTGAGGTAAGTTATCTTCCTTTGTATTTTATTTATAATGCTCATCTTGTTTGAAGTAGTGATGCAAATTAACTGAATCAATCCATACAGATTCATCAGATGACTGTGCTTGACCTTTTTTTTAAATATATTTTTAAAATTCATATCCTTAAAAGCTGTATATGAAATAAGTATAGAACCACTTTTATTTTTTCCCTAATCTTGACCTTTGATTTTTTAGAAGTCATCAAAAGTTGTTTTCGAAGTCATAAATAGATTTATAGACCTTTACATTTTCGCTGAAATCTATTTGAATTACATTTATGTCTGCTGTGATGAATTCCAGAAAAAGGAGACATGACACTTGAGTTTCCAAAGTGAATATTTGGTCACTTGCCATAGGGTGACAGCACCAGTAACAGACAAAGGTCCAGTAACAGACAGTCATAAGTTTGATTTAAATAATAATAATTGTAGGCGAGTAAAACTCATGTTGCTGTGGCCCATGATTACAGTTCAACCAGCTAATGTTATCAGAGTGAATTTTATGAGCCAGTTTACAAGGCAGTGGTGAATTACACAATTACAAGGCAGTGGTGAAAGGTTATGAAAAGCCACCATGAGGTCAGCTGATGTTTCATGTTCATTTGAATTGAACAAAATTTAGTTCTAAAAATAAGGAATTTTTGCACATTTTGAATAGAAAAACAGAATTTTGTCCAATACTCATCCTTTCCTTACCCTATCTGTTCCTGAGTATCATCAGATTCTTCGGTGTCTATTACTGGGCGGTCAGACCTTTTTCCGAAATTGAGCAAATAAAAATAGAATTAACTAATTCAGAGGATCCAGAAGCAGCCAAACGTTAGATGAGATATAGTTGCATGGGAGAAAAATAGTTTTAAAAGGCTAAATACATTAAAAGGTTCAGAAAATTGTGTTACCCAGTGAGCGATGTCTTAAGCATGTCTGTTACTGGTGCCGTTACTTTATAGGGTCATTCCATGTCAAGTGATCCAAAGTTTTTTCCCTCACCCTTTTGTATTTCTTTGAAATTTGGCTCATCGATTGTACCCGTCGAGGTAATCAAACGTCCAAATTTTTAGATTTTTGTCTCTATTATTTTTTTATTTATGACACTTTGATTTTTTGAAAAACCCTCTTTTTTTCCATGGATACTTGAACATAAAATGGATGATAACTCAGCGCCAAATATAGATAGAAAGATTTGGTAAAAAGCAATAAAAAGTACATTAGTTTCTGTAGGGATATTTATGGGATATGCAATGTGACTAATTTCAGAAAAAATTTAATTTTTAAAAAATGAAATTTAAGTTTTAAATTTAAATTTCTCAGAAAAGGTATAATGAATTTAAAAAAAAAAATCTCAATAATTTGTGCGTATTTTATGTTTATATGTGCAAAGTTTCAAGTTGGGATCTCAATGGGATCATATTTTTATGAATTTTTAAATAAAATTTGATTTATGAAATAATGACATTTTTCAGATTCTAACTAGTTAAAATAGGTGGTTCTCTTACTGGGGATGGTCTAGTAAGTAGTAATTGATCATAACAATGCTTGAAATGAACTGACATGAATATGTAGATTGGTACCCCCCCCCCCCCCCTCCGCCACACAACCACTTTTTTTTTTTCAAAACTGTATTCAAAAAAAAAGCTGACACGTAAGAGTTATAATCATAATAAAAACTGGGACGCATGCTGCTAAACATCAGTAGTGACTAAGGCTCATAAATAGGGGGGGGGGGGGGGTCAGAAAAACTTTAACAGACAAATATAACCACTCATTTGCAGCTTTTGTTTTTCTTTCGGAAAGTGGGAATGGTAGGGGGAGGGGGAGGGGGGTCAATCTAGAATGAAGCTTAACAACATGGAAGGTTATGCTCAAACTAGCAAAATTTGTTTGATCTATAACTGCTTTTAATATATGTATAAATAGATCTCGCTGCATTGCTCTCCTTTACAACTGAAATTAAAAAGAAAACTAGCAATAAAGAAAAGAAAAAAACAGCTGCACTCCAAATGTTGTAGAAAGACAGTTTTATGCGGCCAGACATATAATCTGATTTTTAGATTTATTTTTAGTTTAGTGTGAAAAGAATGGAACAACACTGAAACAACATGGGGGGAAACACTCCTATTTTGCTATGATCTTAGGGCAAACTATTTCTTTCCTCCCTCCAGAATTGAAAGTTGGTGCAGGGATAGAGGATGAAATGAAACATAACTTTCCTTATCAGATAGTGAATTAATCAAGTACACTTTGTGAAGTTCGGATTGAAAAAGAAACACTTGGTCTGCAAAAAAAAGCATCAGGTGAGACGTGATACTACTATAGTGTTAATCATATGTGTGGGTGGGGGGGGTAATGTACTTCGTCTTGCTTTAAAGAAGAACATTTACCCCCCCCCCCCACCCACTTTGCTACAGCTTTTACCCACTAATGTACAGCTTTTAATTTGTTTTCTATTCATTTTGTTTTATTTTATTCATTTATTTATTTTTTACATTTTGAAAATAGTTTTGAAAAAATAATAACAAAAGTGATGGTGCGGGGGGGGGGGGGGGATTTTTCTAGCTTTAAAGAACAACATTTACCAACTCTTAATAAGTTTACAATTCTTTTTTTTAAATTTAGTTATTTATTTTTTTATTTATTTTTTATTTTTTTTTATTTTGAAAAGTTTTGAAAAAAAAAAATTAAAAGTAGTGGTAGGGGAGGGGGCTTACCAATCTACAAATTCATGTCAGCTCATTTCAAGCATAGTCATGATCAATTACTACTTACTAGACCATCCCCAGTAAGAGAACCCCATATTTAACTAGTTAGAATATGAAAAATGTCATTAATTCATAAATCAAATTTTATTTAAAAATTCATAAAAATATGATCCCATTGAGATCCCAACTTGAAACATTGCGCAAATGAACATAAAATACACACAATTTTTTTAGAATTTTTTTAAAAAAAAATTATTATACCTTTGCTAAGAAATTTAAATTTAAATTTAAAATTTAAATTTCATGTTTTAAAAATTAAAAATTTTCTGAAATTAGTCATGTTGCATATCCCATTAAACAGAAACTAATGTACTTTTTATTGCTTTTTACCAAATCTTTCTATCTATATTTGGTGCTGAGTTATCGTCCATTTAATGATCAAGCATCCATGAAAAAAGAGGGTTTTTCAAAAAATCAAAGTGTCATAAATAAAAAAATAATAGAGATAAAAATCTTTGGACTTTTGATTACCTCGAGGGGTACAATCGATGAGCCAAATTTCAAAGAAATACAAAAGGGTGAGGGAAAAAATTTCCCAAATTTTGGATCATTTGACATGGGGAACCCTATATCATTTTCTTTAAAAATATATGAATTTCTGAAATCCTAACAAATTTTTCCCAAATAACTCAATGACTTTCAGAAAGAGAAGGGCAAAACTAATTTTCCTTTTTGTGTTTTTACAGAGCAGGAAATCCGTTTTTTGTTATGCAGTGTTATTTCAATAAACGTGTTTAGCTGAATATAATAAGTATGTTAACTTTTACCCTTTAAATGTCTAATTAAACTTTCTGTTAAGTAATTCAAAAGAAATATTTTTCAACCATGAAATCAGTTTTTTATTAAGGTGATACTCTGAATGACCTTCCGTTGCCAAAATATTACATCTCAATTACCTCACCAAGAATGTAATGGCTTTAGAAATTGATATTTTTTTATGCAAAGCTGAATTATGTCCTTTTTTAATGAGAAACAGTAATTATTTTAAGAGATATGTATATGGTTTTTAATGGTAACGGAAGGACATTTTCTGTAATCTGATATTGGTTTATATTTTAGAATCCTATAGAAGATAATAAACTAGTTTTAATTTAGTAGCCAAATTCAAATTATGAATAGTAATATTCATACAAAAATTATGTGTGCTTTCATTTGAAAAGTCTTTTGTTCTAATTTTTTTTTTTAAATGTTTCATGATTTTATTTCTATCATTGTCTGGGATGAAAATAGTGAAAACTATGTTTAAAAACATTATGATACGGCCTATCTAAACTTCCTCAAACAAAGTTTAATATGCTTAAAAGGGAGCAATGGGACACAGAAAACCAAAAAGTCATTTAAAAGGGTACAAAGGTTCCATAAAAGTATGCCCTGATCTTCTTAAAGAAACAATTTCTAAATTTAATGCATATTTACATCAAAAGACAAAAACACAGACTCTTTGAAGACAGAAAAGGAAACAAATCTGTGGGGTTGTATACTAGTAAATTTTACAGAAAACTTGCAAAGCAATTTAAATGAAGAATGAAATCCAAGCTGCTTTTTGACATCACTGACAGGTCACAATTTTTGGGCTTATGTTTGGGATTCAAATGAGAAAAGAATTGGATGTGCATGTATAAGTGACAAAATGGATCATGGAAAGGTGGCAGTTTTAGCATTTATTGATGCTTTGATCTGTGACTTGTTGGTTTCTGTTCCCCAATTGGAAGGCACATCTTTCTTTAGTGGTGGAGTTGCAAGCCAGTTCAAGCAGAAATATTTGTTTGCAAACTTGAAATTCATGTCTGACCAAAAACAACATAAAGACTTCTTAAAGCTTTTTTGCCAGAAGTCAGATGAAGGGGGCTGTTGACAGCATCAGTGGAATGTTTTAAACATATTGTGTAGAGTAATATCTTGGAGATACACACAATACAAACTATTTAAATTCTGTAACACATTATGTTATTGAACATAGGTGAGTACTTTTTTCCTACAAAGCAAAGGAGTTTCATTTCAAAGAAAAAACTAAATGTTATGAATGATGTTAAAGATGGCGATACAGCTGAATCAAGTGCACTAAATGATGAGACTATGCCAAAGGATGCATTACCAGTTCAGCAATTTTTTAAAATTGAATGGAAAGGAAAGAAGTTAACTAAGAACTATGTTGAAGAGGTACTTCATAAAGATGATGAAGGAATAGAAATTTCTTGGTTGGAGAAAGCAAGATAATATGGGAGTTATTTTTACGTTCCATGTGAAAGAAAATGAATGTTTTGTTGACTCGAATCAAATTATTGAGAAAATAAAGAATTTGGAAATTATAACAAATGACTCAGGCACTAGAGTTCAATATAAATTTTAATTTCAGAATGTTTTAGTAGCTGAATAAATGATTGTAAATTGAAATCTATCAAGTTTTATTGCTTTGAACTTATTATCCTTCTGTTACTGTCCTTCCATTACTATTAACAAGTGCATAATATCTATGTTTTAGGAATCAAATCATAATGATTAAACACTCTTGTAAATGCTTTAATTTTTTTTCAGAATTTTTCCTTTTATAGTTTACTTGAACTTTTGGGGAAAATATGATAGAGAAAAAATAATGTTGATAAAATGTCCTTCCCTTATCCTTTTTTAAATTTGAATTTAAAAAAATATTACTTAAACAAAAATTCCTAGCTTTCACTTTTTTAGCAACTTGCTATAGTGTGTATAAGAGTCGATACATCGATATTTGAAAAAAATACGTTTTTTTTTTTTTTTTTTGTTCACAGACATAAATACACTGACTTATCTGTATAAAGTGTCCTTTCATTACTGCTGGAATTCACCATATAAATATATATACACTGGTGTAAGAAATTAAGGGAATTTTCAGATTTCATCAATTATCTCCAGAACTACGGGACAGATTTTAATGAAATTAGGTATGTACATACATTGAAACAGTACAAAATAAATAACCATCCAAAATTTAAAATACACAGGCATGATCATAAATAACTCGTTACGGTCGGATGGTATGAAACAACGGTTGCAAAATTGCAGGGGAAATGGTCCCCTTTAACAGACATGTGACTCCATACTTGAAATGAAGCAGTTTATGGGATCCTGGGGTAATTGTTTCCACTCATTCAACAACGCTGTTCTTAGGTTATGGATGGTCCCTGGAGGTGTGTTGCGAGTTACTTTTGCCTTCTCGAGAGGGTCTCAGACTTGTTCTATAGGATTGGAGTTTAGAGATCTGCTTGGCCAATCCATCCAGTGAACATCCTCCCCTTCCAGAAATCCGTTGACCAGAAGAGCTCTATGTGGCTTTGCGTTAACATCCATTAAAATTAACTCAGGGCTAATAGTGCCCCTCAAGAGGTGAGTATAGGGTGCCTCTCTCAAAGACATGGAGCGATGTGCAGCCATCCAACATGATACTTGCCCAAACCGTCAAACCACCACCACCACCATAATGGTTGATTTCGCAGATATTGGAAGGCAGGTAGCGGGTTCCTGATTCTATCCGTATGAATGAAGGACAATAATAGTCGAATAAGCTGTATATATGTGTGTATGTATATAAAGGGTGTCCCAAAATTAACGCAAGATTTGAATTTGCCACAATTTTTGCTGTGAATTGTTGGCAGCCACGGAAAAAGAACAATTTGACAGCTGGGAGTTTAGGGTTAGTAAAAATGGAGTGTTATGCTATTATACAGCCAGCGAAACAATTCAATCACTGCACGAGGAATTTCCTGTTTGTGTACTCTCTCGTTTCGGTGATATGAATTGTACCCTAGATCGTGTGATTTTACATCATTAGACTTCTCCCTATGGAGTTATTTGAAGTCAAACGTCTATGTCAGCAATCCCACAACCACCTGCGCATTACCTAATTGCGATATCGAGCGCCAATAACAGTAAACTGCTTGACCCGCCCAAACTTTCATTATTTTTCAAATAATTGTTTGATAATGAAAACGCATTATAGAATCAAAAACGCTCCATTTGTAATAACCCTAGACCCTCAGCTGCCAAATTTTTTTTTTTCAAGATTGCCCACAATTTATTGCAAAAATGGCGGCAAATTCAAATCTTGCGTTAATTTTGGGACACCCTTTATGTGTGTATTCATAAACATATAATTACAATCAGCTTCGTTCTTGTTGAATTTTAATGAAGCATTTTATATTTAGTCTTAGGTGTCAATCTCTCTTATATTTGAAACTGTACCAACTTAGACGTGATGAAGTTCGATTTCTTCATCGAAGCATCACGGCTTTTCTGAAGGTAAGCATCACTAATTAATTACTTGTTTAATAATTTCTTGCTGAAATTAAAAAATAAGTTTGAAAATTCTAAAACATTTCCCAAAAATTACTGATGTCAGGTAGACCGACCTGTGCATGAACACTTAAGGGGGTATTCTAGTACAGAGGCTTAATTTTAAGGTGATTTTACAGGCGTAATAGAAAAAAAAAACAGCTGCTAATTTCGCTATTCATTTTTATCTGTTTTTTATTAATACTTTAAAAGTATAAAAATGCATAATAGTTGAAAAAAAATTCAAAATTGTAGTTGGAGGAGGCTGGCAAAGGGGGGACTTTAAAATAAGGGGGTCTCCTGGTTGACGGGATTCCAATCCTACAGGATCTGAAACATAAATTCAAGGTTAATTCTTATTAAACAAGGATGTATAATTGTCTGGACGTAGCCGATTTGAAAATATTTTTTTCTTCACAAAATGGCGGTATTTTTTAAAAATTATAAAAATCAAAAATTTCAACAACCCCTACGTGCAGACAATTTTGATAGTAGTCTCTACCAAATTTCAAGTAAATCAGTGTATTAGAACTTGAGATATCTTGTCAACCGTATCGAAAAAACTTGTTTCGAGAAAAATGCTTTTAAAGTTTGCAGTCTCATTTCAGCAAAAGAGTTTATTTCAACAATATTAACTGTAACTCCAAAAATAATTTGAATTTCCATAAATCCTCTTAGAAACTTATTCTTAACCCTTCAAGCGGCCGTGACGTAAAATTCCTTCACCCAGCGATGTATCGAAGAGCGGCCGTGTCGAAAAATTTCGCCATGGATATTCTTCCATAGAATTTTACGCCGCAGCCGTTCTCGAAGCAGAATATTCAAGGCCAAATTTTTCGACACGGCCGCTCTTCAATACATCGCTGGGTGAAGGAATTTTACGTCACGGCCGCTTGAAGGGTTAAAGGTCTAAATTCTGAGAATATGAAGGGGGGGAGTTGATGTTTTTTAATTTCATAATTTTATTTTCAAAATATCATAATTTCCTTAAAAACTAGCATCTGTTACATAACAGTTAAGGCATTTTAGCTGAAACATGTATTTATTTTTAAAATTTGAGAGAACATTAATCATCACGTCTGTATCAAGTTTAATTAAAAAATGCTCCACCCAGTGAATGAACACCCTCAGACAGTGGCAATGCATTTTCTAGTCATTTTCTTTTTAAAAATGCATAGTATGCATAGCCTCTAAGAATTTTTTTTTTTAAATCTTATTAAAAAAAAAAAAAAAAACAAGCTGTTCATTTATTTGGGGGAGGGGAGGGTGGTTAATTCACTGGTCAGCCTACCCTTTGATTTGAAATTCACTTGAAATTTTACTAGTTCTGCTCAAATAGGAAATTTGTTTGGTAAACAGTATAGCTTTTGTAATTTTTGTACTAAATGCAGAAAATGGTAATGAAAACAAAAAACTTGCTATATCAGAAGCTCATGTATCTAATTAGACATATAAATTGCAGGGGCAGGAGTTGCCTCAATTTTCCTAAAATTTCTAATATTTGGAACTTAGTCCTAAATATCTTAAAGTGTTCATTATTTTACACCGCATTTTTGCAGTAAAAGAGAAAGTCAACTGAAATCAATTATAACTTTTTTTACTAGTCTTATTTACTTACTCTTTATATCTCGAAATTTCTATTAAAGCGTATGCAGCACTTGTATGCAGGGTTCAATTTAGAAGTTTTGGAACAGGAAACCTAACCCCTCTGTAGGGACCCCCTTGAATTGTACAATCAAGTAAAGTGCCCTAAGAAGCTCAAATCACATGCCCTCCCCTTGTAGGCAATATTGGCATTTGCATGGTTATAGGCTTGAGTATAGTGAAGATGTAAGCAAATGATATTCAAACCTGTATTTCACTCAGGCCACATACAGGCCGCCCCCCTATTTTCAAAACAAAACTTGTTGATTCAGAAGGGGGTGTTATGATCGAGATTTTTCTGAAAAATTAGCCAAAATAATTGTTTTTAATAGTATTGATTTTAGAGTTCAGAAAAGAAATAATAAGTAAATAAGAGTTAATATTAATGAAGAGAGAGAAATTAATTAATAAAAACCTGTCATAATTTTCTAGTAGTAATAAATTGTATGAGGGCACCATTTGTTTCTTTTTTTTAAGGGAAGGATTTTGCACTTCAAGTTGGCAAAACCCCTACAATTTATCGCTTGAAAATTCATTATGTACTGAATGTAATAAGGTTACAGTAAAAGAAGCAAAATCTTAATGTTCTTGTTTCAGAATAGAAGCAAAAATCGCAATCACGGCCGCAAATTCGTTACAAAGATCGTAATTTTGAAAACTGAGCTTTACAAAGTTCGCAAACACAGACAAATCTCTTACTCGATTTAGTAAAATTTACATTTCTGATGATCTTAAACTCATTCAATTACATTATTTCTCCTTTAAAAAAGGTTATTTTTAAGTTTCGGGCTACTTTTTAAACAACACGTTTCCGAAATGGCGTCACGTTTTCAAAATGGCACCATGTTGAAGATCGTTCAGTTTCACAAATCAGAACAGAAATGCTCCTTCCAAAATGAATAAAAAGCAGTACAATCGTATAAATTTCTTTTGTAATACATATGAACAAAAAAAAAAAAGGGCGCCCTTGCATCAAAAGAAGTTTAGACATTTTGGAAGGAATAAACCGTGGAGACCATTTTTTTTCTTTGTTTAAATCATTGTGTTTTCTTTCTTTCTTTTTTTTAGAAAAGCAAAACTCCACATGGAGGGGGAAACTAAACCTTTGTAAATGCTTTCCAAGTATGAAGATGATCAGAAAATTTTCAGGTCAAGGGGGGGGGGGTATATTTAGATTTTAAAGTGATTTCACTTTCCACAAAAAAGAGGAGGGGACTATAATTGATTGGGGGGTTACTTTCGGGATTTTACGGTATATTTGGTCTATAATGTTTTGGGGCCCCCAAAGCCGGGCTTCACGAGACTATAGGTAAATCAGGCTCTGCTTTTATGTGGTAAAATTCATTTGTCTGAAGAATTGCAAGTGGAACAATGTAATTTCAGTGAATATATCCCCACAATCAGAGCGTATGAAATAGCGAACGGTAGATTAGAAAATTCAAATTTTGAGTTTATAACCAGTACTCAATTAACTCTTGAACTACCTTGCCCTAATTAGTAGTAGTCACTTTATACAGGTCTTATTGAAGAAAACAGTAGGGGAATCCTAAGGCATTACACTAAATAATATGGTGTGAAGAAAAGTATGATGTACAAGACCTGTTACTACATTGTATGCATACTTTAAAATGGAAAAAAGAAGCTAAAAAATTTGTATTGTTTCTGCTATCAACTTTTGTAAAGCAAAATTTCAATTTTGTACCATAAATTCCAAAAAGAAGTTCGTTCCGTAATAAACTGTTTGTACATTACGTATAGTTTACCTTTTCCCCTCTTTTTACCCGACTGCGCGTGCGCGACGCAAAGGAGGGTAATGTGTTTATCAGTCTATGTATGTATGTCCGTTTCTATGTGGCGTTCTAGGGGCTAAACGCCTCGTCAATTTTGGTAATTCTTGCATCAATCGATTTGTCTTAACCTTGGGAGTGTCACTAAACACATGACAGTAATCAAAATTCACCATATCAACAACCAGTTGACAAAATATGGCAGTTCGGGATTGGCGCACATTTGGTGTTGCACACTGTGTCACACGCTACCTGCGTGTGACAAATGCAGGTAGTTTTCGCTGCCTGAATTTTTTTGTTTACTAAGTCTACTAATTGGGATCTTAGTGGCCAAGTGGTCTAAGCGATTGCTTCTCCCACTTGAGGCGGTGGGTCAAGACACCCTCGCTCTGGATGTACTTTCCCCTCTTTCTGATGTGAATTCTTTCATGTGTTCTTTATTTGTATTCTGTACTGTAATAAAAAGTATATTATGCATAACGAAGGCAAGACACTCAGATTGTAGTCCTCATCAAAATAAACCCGTGCAATAAGCACCCAAAGAAAGAAAGTCTACTAATTCAATTTTCATCAGTAACATGTTGCATTTGTTTTTGCCTTGATTCAAGGGACTGAGTTTCGCGATGTGTACTTTCTCGATAGGCTTTTTTAGCTTTGCGAGAAAGATTTGACTGACAGAGGGGTGGGGAGACGTTTCCGATTTTGCGTCATCATGAGTTATACAGGCTGTTTATATAGCTGCGCTGTAGTTGACTTAAGTTTGCATTTTTGCCGAAGGCCAAGCACATGTTGCTTTAAGCGGAGTTAGGTCCCTAGAGGAACTAATTATCAGTAGTTTAGACCACCGCAAGTTATTTAATAGACCTCACGATACAAACAAACTCTCGCAATGAAATGACAAGATTACAAAATGTACCATCTTATAATCATAATAACTAAGTCAATGAAAATTAACTAAAAAGTGTCAAATAAAAAATTATTAAATAAAAACAAAAAACCTGACGGCGTGAAAACTAAAAAGAAAAATGTATAAGCCCAGTAGTTTAGAATTTTATTAAGTACTACTGAATAACTACACCATTGAAATAGTTTTATAACCGTACACAGATAAGACAAATCATAAATTCAAAAGCAGAATATCAACAGTCGGGACCCATTCAAATTTTACGGGTTTCTTTGAATCAGAAAGGAATGGGCCTCGACTGCTGATCCTTCTATTCTCCTTTTGAATTTATGATTTGTCTTATCTGTGTGCGGTCATAAAACTATTTCAAAGGTGTAGTTATTCAGTAGTACTTAATAACATTTTAAACTACGGGGCTTATACATTTTTCTTTTTAGTTTTTTGGTTTTTTACGCAGTCGGGTTTTTTGTTTTTATTTAATAATTTTTTATTATAAGATTGAAAGAATTGTGTCACATTTAAGGATAAAAGTCTTGCTTTGTAAACTATGAATTCTTGAGTATAAAAAATAAGACTGACAACCACTAGCTTTGAACTCGAACTGCTGTGCTTTCCCTTCAAATATTCTTATATTTTTAGAGTTCAAAATTCACTTAACCCTTTCTGGTGCAAATTAAAATTTCTGAAATGTAGGGAAAAAACATGAGTGGGTATAATTGATCATCTAGACCAGGGTTTCTCAATGAAGCCATATGGCCCCCTTTAGCTCCTAGGAAAGAATATGACAGTAGGGAAGCCACGAGTCTTGTGAAGAGGGCCATGTTTGAATAATGTCAAACTAATAGAATTTTTCATATGAGTATAAAACATTTCACTAATTTTGACTATTTCACACGTATTTCAGTGGCAAGAAATTGCATTTCTCTAACCTAATGTTAGCTTAACCACAGAACTTGCATTAGTGTTTTCTGTTTTTTTTCTAAATCAGGTTGGAAAGAAAAAACCATTTTGAGATAGCTGTCCCAGATATATGAATATCAGAATACACATTATGCACAAAGTTAGTCCTTAAAGGGTTAATTTTCAATTTCCATGTTTCTCATGGGGAAAGTTGAGCAAAATAAGTGTTTAAATCAGCTGTGTTTGTTCAAGAAAAAAATGCAGTTACAGTTTGCATTCTTTTGTGTTTCTGCATCCTTTACTATGTTACTATATTGCTTTTTTTTTTTTTTTTTTTTTGCAATATTTCTCCAAATTATTTATTTGAAATTTTATTTATCCAAATTTAAAAGGTTTACAATTCAATTGTAAACCTTTTGTCTTAAGCCAAAAACTGAAAACAAGGCTTAAAATCCCACAAAAATATTGCTAAAAATAAAAATCAGTTAGAAATAAAATTAACTAGTTCAATAAATGTTTAGAAACAAAAATTTTGAAAGTTGGCTTGATAGAAGTGGGAAATTTTTGTCTGTTTTTGTCACCCCTTCAAGTGTTTTGAAAACTTAGCTGAATACAAGGACATTTCCCCGAGTTTGATTTTTTTTAAAATAATTTTTCATCCAGTTTTGAACTTTAAACCAAAGTTGACACGAATTTCTGTTAGTAGTTAGTTGTTGAATCTTGTATAATTCACATCTAAAAATTTAATAGTTGCATTGGCTTTTTGAAAATGAACTTTAAAGGTAGCAGTCGTACAAAACTTTTGTTTAATTCTTTTAAGGCTACTTTTTAACAGATTAATAGTGTTTAAAACTATCACTTGCATTAAAAATTGGAAACTTTTTATGCATAAACTATCAACAGCAGTAATACAATGTTGAACTGAAAACATTGCAGAGATTCTGATATTTCAGTTGCACACATAATAAATGCACATTGTGCATTTAGCGTTGATGAAGGTTCCTGCTTGATTGGACAGTTTTATTCAACAAATTAATTCTGGAAATTTATTTCCATTTCCATACAAAACAAACAGGAGCAAACTTTTCTAGTCTTGCTGTTGTAAATAAATATAAAACTAAAAATGTTTAATTTTTAGTATTAATACTTTCTTTTAAATGGCTATAATTGAAAAAAGAAACATTTTGTTTCTTATGAAATGAGCGATTTCAATTTCTATATAGTCTACTGAAAATCCAGAGCCTTTATATATATTTTTAAATGCTCAATTTTATATAATGAGAAGAATAATTGTATTACAGATCTACATTTTAATTCTTCTGCATTAGCATGGGTATATATTGGGAATATGTACCTGATTTGAAGTGATTGTTATTTAAACATTAGCATTATTTTGAAATTGCTGAAATAAAACTTATAGTTGTGAATGAATTTTGCTTCAGTTTTATGGCAGCTAATGCTTTTGTTTTTAATTAAAGAAATTGTGAACAAGATAATTGTTTTAACCAATGAAAAGATGTACTGGAACTAAGGTAGAATCGGAAATGAATGAGAAAGAGTGCAGATGTTACAAAACCGCTGTTAGTGTATAGAAAAGCAGTTTCTGATTTGATATTTATAAGATTAACTCCAAAATGCATATTTTTTCATACATAAAAAAAAAGCTATCAAATTTTTTTTTTTTTTTTTTTTTGAATGAACAACACACATACAAATATCAAGCTAGTGTGTGTATGTGTCTGCGTATTATACAAGGGGGACCACAGAAGATTTTTGCGCTCTAAATTGGGCTTCAAGCCAAAAGAGGTTGGGAAACCGTGATCTAGACATCGATACTACAAAAAAACTTTTTTTTTCTTATTTTTTTTTCAGTGGGTGGTGTCCCTATTTGTTGATACAGCCCAGCTAGGGCAGGAAAAAATAGATGGATTCAAAACGAATTTAAATCTTTTGCAGAAATGTAATTGAATGCCTCAGTGAAAATGATGAAAAATGTTTGACTGTTTCAGGGTAAATTTTAAATTTTACAAAAATTCCCATTTTTGAGTTCGAAAATTGGGGAGATATGAACACAAAATTGAGAACATTTTTTATGACTGGTCCAACAGAAAGAGAAAAATTGTATTTCCACTGTACATGTCTTACAATATTACTTTCTTTTCCCTATCTTCAAATGATTTTGCTCACCAATAAATGCATATAGTCTTATATTTCTGCAAATGCCCTCTTTTATAATTGAAGTATTACTTTTCATACTTTGTTACATGAAAGTTTATTAAAGCTTAAATAACTGACCACCAAATCGTTAAATAAGTGGCCTTATTTATTATTGTGCATAATATTTGATTAAGTCAAAAGATATTTGATGGTTTGCTAGGTTTTAAAAGCATAAACTTGCATTGCCACTGGAATTGTTCAATGTGAGTCTTATTTTCAAATTAGACATTCAGAACTTAACAATAAAAAAATCATTTTATGTTTCAAAAACAAAAGTAAGGAAAACTAATATGTAACAGACTTTTGAATGTGAGTGTGTTTTGTGTTATATGTATGATGTTTGACCCTTTTTTTTTCTTGCAGTCAGAAAACGTTGCATTTCCTGTTCAAAGTTCTCCTTTTCATATTCAAAATTTCAAGCAAAGCATAAAACATTCTCAAATTTTGCCACCCGAACAAGCATCACCCTGTTCCTTGACACCATCTCCTGCTGGAAGTGTTGCATCTGTTAGCTCACAAAGTAGTGGTTACAGTAGCAGTGAACTGGGATGGAGCTCAACTTGTAATCCTGGAAATTTGAATTCAAAGACTGTATTTGATGATATAGTCTCAGTCTCAAATAGCAAATACAAAATGTTGCAACAACAAAGCTCATACCTAGCAAATTTACATTTGTGTCATGATCTTTGGGAGCATGCTGATTATCTTAGTTCTAAAGAGCATTCAAGAGGTAAACATTTGTTTTTACATTATTTTTCACATTATATTTTGCTTCTTTCTTTCAAAAAAAAAAAAATTATTGAGACATTAAAAATTTGTTTTTGTTTTATAAGTTTAAAATTAATTAAAGCAATTATAATATACTTTTCTCAGTAGAGCTAACTTTATGCTATCTACTTTAAAATTTTGATTTTTTACATGTAAATTCATAAAGACAAGTCTGAGATTTATTTATGCTTACTAAAAGATTGTGTGAACAATGCTTTAGCAATCATTATAAAACTCTCAACAATGATTAGAAACTCTACTGCACAGTTGGACAAATATATTGAAAAGTATATTTGTATTCATTTTTATAAATGCTATGAATAAAACTTTAAAAATTGAAGAAAATATTAAGGAATTCTCTGTAGATGTTGGCAGCTGAATTAATAATATTGTTCTATAAAAAGTTTGGTGCAATCGCATCATAGATGATCATTTAAATTTTGCATTATTGATCAGTGAAAGCCAGATACTTTTTTCTTTCCGTTTCTGTGGGAACCCTGGTTATGAGTTGTTAAAGAGAAATAAAGCAAGAAAATATTCTAGAAAAGCAGATTAAAAGTTTGGAATTCAATCATGCTCTAAAACTTGAAAAGCAATAAATTTATTGTTAAATTTATGGTTTTATAATGAAGGAATTAACGAGAACAAAACACCAGGGTGCACCTTAAAAAAAAGAAATTTATTCAAACATTTATTTAAAAAAATTTTTGGAAACCTGTCTTATTGATTTCATTAAGCTAATTGACATTCCCCCCCCCCCCTCCCCCAAAGTTTCCTTTTTTTAATTTTTGGGATATTTATAACAGTTTTGATAACTAAAATTTTGAAAAATTGTAATAAGATTATTCATATGGCTTCTACTAGAAAAGCCAGATACGAATGCTGAGTGTTTGCTGAAAGCAAAAATAAATGTAGTATACCAGGCATACCAGACACATAGGAGTGAAATTTCTTTATTTTTACTCTTAAGTATGATAGAATCAACTCGTATGTTTACATTCCTAGGTAGAAGATTTGTGTACGACTGATCATTCGTGCTGGTTGTAGCATGTAGTTCATAATCAAGTACTGGAATGTTATATAATGAGACATTTTTCAACCTGCTGAACTCCTTTTGATTGATTCTGAGCTTCTTTTTCATGAGCATAAGCATCATGTCTTTCTATAATTCTTTCTACTAAAATAGAAGGGAAATGTTTGACTTTCAAAGACACTTCATGTAATTTACCCGCATTGGCAGATTTGCCAACCTTACAAAGCGGGAATGTTGGAGAAACAAAATGAGATCGCAGAGAAATTTTTCATGCCTTGCAACCAGACAATAGTACAAAATTGATAATATTTATATTTTCAGACATAAATAAGAGAAAAATTAATCTTCAAGGTTGACATTTGTGCTTTAAAGTTTAACTTTTTAAACACAATTTTTAAAATCCTTAAAAAGCTGGAGTAATGACTCTGGAGGCAGGAGGCCAGAAATTAAACTCTAAAGCTGGGACTTCCTGCCTAAACAAAGAGAGTTGACATATCTGCATTAGGTTCTCATAATCAATGTAGCAACTTACACATGTTGATAACTTTGTTTTGTTTATCACCTAACAACTTCTCTTACCTCCTGATTCCTGTCCCCTAATTTGGGGATATCATGCAAGCATTCTCTCTTACATCTGGCAGCCAATCAACATGCTTAAAGTCAAAGGAGGAGTGAATGCTATCAATGTCAAAAGCTGTTACCTTTTCAAAAATACTTGAGGCAGCACTTAATAAGAACAAAAAAAAACATCCAATGCTTTATCATATGTACGCTGAAATCCATTGAAATCTTGTTGCAACAAACATCAAGAAACCATAACTTCTGTTTGTTGTAACAGGAATTCTGTTGTAATGGAAATTAAATTGAGACTGAAAATTTATTTCCTTGAAAGGAATATTTCGTTGTATTGGTATTTGTTGTAATGGAGTATCACTGCCATAAATTTTCATACGTATTTCAATATTTCATTATACATTTGATAAATACAGTCGGATCCCGACTTACTCAAGGGATGCGTTCCAAGACTCCTCGCGCTAGTCAAAATTTCGCGTTATGGAACAACGTATGTTTATAAATGTTTTATAAACATACCCAATTATTTTGGACATGTATGAACACTCCTCAAATTGTTTCAAACTATTTGTTAACTGTATATTACCGTATCTTTTATAAATAAATGACTTCTTACTGTATTTTAGAAAAAGCATTACTATTAAACATACATTACTGTTATGAAGCACAAAATCGATGATCAATGAGATGCATGAATTAAAACAGTGCGGTACTTACATTTAGTACATGACTGCATTATAATAGCACTGAACAGTAGATATTGTTAACTTAATTATAATTTTCAAAATGATGAAGATGATTGTTTATGCAGTGTGGAACACCCCTCTTTCTGTCCTCTTTAAGCCACAATGAAAGAGCAGTGTCCATTTTCATGATGTTTTTATTTTGCTCAGACACTACTTTGCAAGCTTCAGTATAAAACTAAGTTCTGAACTTTTACGGATTTCCTCTTTTTGACTTTAAATTGCACATATCGAAGATTCACTTATATCCAATTGTTGTGCTACCTTCAAAGCACTTTTTAATTGTTCAAGCATATCGAGAATCTCTACCTTTTCTTTAATGGACAGAAGCTTTCTCTCTTTTGTTTTCATTCCACTTTCGCCAACTTTAGATGAAAATGCGCGTTTGGAAACCTTGCTATTTCATCAACGTTCATGTGTAGAATGAAAAAAAAAGCAAAACGTTAAGAATCGGAGCAGTTCGTTGTATAAACTAAAGTAAAGCTTTGTTTCACTAATACAGTGTGTGTGAACTTCTGCTTACAGTGATACTAAAGGGATGAAAGTCCATTCACAAAACCAATATTTTCTGTCAACGAAGCCCATTCTAAGGCTCCACTGCTCCTTTCCAAAAAAAATTCATGTTGCAGGCGAGCAATTTGTGTCAGAATAAAAAATTCATTACTAATGAAAAACTCATGTAATAGCCATTTTGCGTAAGTCAGATTGCTTTGTAGCGGGATTCGATTATAATTTTATTGATTTCTCTTGTTTAAATATCATTTTCATGAGATAATGAAGCTGTAAATTACAGTGCGAAAAATAATTTTTATTCCAATTCTTGTACAATATTTTAGCTTCTACATTTATAAGACATGAGAAATGAATTAGTTTTATACTCCTGGTACGTCTCAAATGTATTCCATGAGAAAAAAAAAAGAAAAGAAAATTGGAATGAGTAAATAAAGCAAAACCAGACTGTAAAAATATTTATGCCTAATATTATGCATTCTTTACAATTTTTTAACTACTTACTGCTAGGTTTTCCACCTCCAGCTCAGTCACTTCCTATTCTGGGCTGTTGAGTGCTAATAAGCACGAAACTGCTGTCCTCGGATGGAATGACTGAGCTGGCGGTGTATTTTATATAATTCTGCCTTAGCTCTGGCTATAGGGCGGTCTTATTGAAAATAATAACTGCTTATTTATGTAACAAAATTGCAATAAAATTTCTGTATTTTGTTTCAGAATTTTTCTTGGAGTTAGACGAAGAATGCGGCTGCTTAAGCTTGCACAGTCCTTTTTCTGCATTAGTTCATTATGTGCGGAAAGGTCTGTACAAACTGAAGGATGGCACATAGTTTTTTTTTTAAGTTTGTTTTCATTTAGCATTTCAGAGCTTGCATACTAGAAAATAGGACTACTTTTAATTTGATAATAAATGAAAAACATAGGTTTCTTTGTACAGACTATTTTTGTACATAGTTAACTGCACAATTCTTTATATGGCTTGTTGATAACTTTTGCATTCATAATACATTCATTGTTTTAAAGTCATCTTTATTTATTGTTCATTATATCATGAATCCTTAAATTATACCTAGTTAGTACTTATACATATGTATATAGATATACATATTCTTAATGTGCATAGTAGACTTGCTGCTGTTTTTATAAATGTGAGAAATGTTCTTGTTGTTAGTGTTAAAAATATTTTAGCTTTATTAATTAGTAATATTGTATTGACTTGTTTTATTTTTAATGTACAGTTTTGATTTGTAAATACATTAGTTATATAGTTTTTAACTCTTGTAGTATTTTAAATGTTGTACTGAAAATACTTTTATCTATCTTATAATTAGCAATTTTATTTAGTACTGAAATTCACAGCTGTGTTGCAGCAATTATAATAAAAATTACATAAGTAATTTTTTAAAGGAATAGTTAATTCTTTTACAAAAGCCTGTTCACTACATTCATTAATAAGGCATATAAAAGCATTCTTCTCTTAAATATAAAGAAATAATGCATTAGTGCAGTTAAAAATAAAAGAAAAAAAAACATTCAAGTTTATCCAATTAAATAAAAAACTTTTTTTCAGGTCACTGTTAATTGTTAAATCAGAAAGCTTCTTGACAAAGTATCTACTAATCTTTGGGTCTTTTAAGATACAGTAAAAGACCATCATAACGCACACCTTGGGCCCAGCAATTTTGCATTATAAATATTAAAATTTTGGTGTAATATTAGATCATTTCACAAGTTTATTAAGTACTATTCAGAATATATCAGTATGTTTGCACTTTAGAATAAGTTTTTGCTATAATGAGTATTAAAACTCAAAATATGCAATTAGGTATATATATATATATATACATATATATATATATATATACATATATATATATATATATATATATATATATATATATATATATATATATATATATATATATTTACATATTTACACTGCTCGACATTGAAAATGCAACACCAAGAAGGAGTGGTCAGAAAGTGATGAAAGTTGGAAAAAAGACAGAGACAGCAAGACATAATAAATGATCTTAATTTCAAAATAATAGACAGAATACAGAGTGAAAACGGCATCGGCTCAGTAGGATGTAGGACCACCACAAACAGCAATACACGAAGAAACACATCTAGGCATAAAGTCAATAAGGGTGCGGATGGTGTCCAGAGGAATGGCTCTCCATTCCCTTTCAACCATTTGCCACAGTTCGTCTTCTGAACGAGACAAGGACAGAGTCTGCAAACGGCGTCCAATCACATCCCACAGGTGGTCGATTGGTGACAGGTCAGGAGAGAATGGTGGCCAGGGAAACATCTGTGTGCCTTGGAGAACATGTTGCCACATGCAAGGACTGTGGTTGGTCGTTATCCTGCTGAAAAATTGCATTAGGTAGCCTTTGAAGGTAAGGGATTGCCACCAGCTGCAGCACATTATCCAAGTATTGTGGGGCCATCATAGTGCCCTGAATACGAATTAGAGGTGATATGGAATTGTACGCAATTGCGCCCCAAACCGAAATGCCATGTTGTCGTGCGGTGGAGCGTTCCACAGTTACTGCCGGATTAGATCTGTATCCACGCCGACACCACACACGTATGTGGCAACTATCACTGGATAAACAGAAGCGGGATTCATCTGAGAACATGACATTTCCCCATTCTGTCATCCACGTCGCTCTAGTCCGGCACCATACTAAACGTTGCTGTCTATGTTGTGGGGTCAATGGCAGTCTTCTTAGTGGACACTGTGATTGCAGACCACATGCGACCAAACGACGGTAAATGGTTCTGGTTGACATGGGAACATTCAGGGTATCTTGCACCTGCTGCAGAATGAAGGAACAAGTGACTTGTGGGTCTGGTACAGCTTGTCAGTGGATGCATCGATCCACGCATTCTGACTTCACTCTGGCTGCCCCTGCAGCCCTCAATCTTGCCACATTTCATTGTTCCATCCATCTTCGGCACAGCCGATGCACCGTGCTCGCATCCATGTGAGTATCAGCTGCGATTTGACGTACGTACCAACCTCCCCTTCTCAGTTCGATTACCATACCCCTCGTAAAATTGTGTATCTGCTGGAAGTGTCTTCGTTGAGGTCGGCCTGGCATTCTCTCATGTTACCTATATCCTCCAAGACAAAAACAAAATTTCTTCAATAATTCTCCAGTTAGAAATAGCAACACGAATATTGCCCATTCTGCAAGTTCCTTCCCTTATATCTTACTTCACGTGCGTTGGAGAACTGCGCATTTCACATCATTTACATAACTAAGTGATGTACGTCTACTATAAAATTTCCATAAATTTTTGAACACTGCTTCTTGGTGTTGCATTTTCAATGTCGAGCAGTGTATATGTATATATATATATATATATATATATATATAGTGTGGTCCTTATTTTTGAAGTTGCAGATATTTTATGCGACGCCCCCTCAATTTGTTCCATTATACAAATAAATGATCCTTGAAAAATTTTGAGTCAATCCATGAATATTAACATGTGCCCCTTTCTTTGAGTTTCAAAGAAAAAATTGCGGATTTTCTCATTTTTAATTTTTATGTAAAAATATTCTAACCTTTTATATTTAAAGTAATTTTGAACCTCAATAGATGCTGATACTTCCAGAATGACCATTCTCTTACTTTCATTCTGTAAAATTTAACATGTTACAGAGGGTACATGTACACCAATGGCCTTGTGTCAGGCATACCGTTCTTCTGCGCTTGTTCCAACGAAGCGGCAGGGGAACATTTCTTCCTACCAAGATAGACACAAGGGATTCTATAGGCCATTAATGAATGATTTTCGGCAACAACAAATTGCCTCCTCCAGGCTTTGGGGGTGTTGATTTACAAACTTTCCTGCGTATGTAATAGGTGTGGCAAATAGGGTCGCTAGGTTTCAAAGCTATAAATATAAGTAATGGCAATTATATTTTAATTTGTTGTTCTTTAGTTATAAACATACCTAAATGCTTATGCAATATTTAATTTTTTAAATATAAATTTCGAAAAATCTTCGATTACTCGTAACATAAAAATATACTGTATTTCCGATAGCTAAAATGTAAAATTAAAAAAATATCCAGATCGGAACAATGTAGATTTCTACATTGTACTTATATACTATATATTTCTACATTGTATATATATATATATACTGATATACTACACTATACTTTAAATTAATTTTCTTCTATTTCAGTACATAGTCCTTTATTATCATCAAATTCTTGCGATTCACAAGATTTAGAAACCGAAATGGGTATCTATCCTACAACCTGTTGAACTTTTGTTTTCTACAGCTGGTTTAACACAATGCAAAAAAGCTTGACAACTATCAATGTCTGCTCGCCTTTCATCACTGTTAGACAAATGCCATATTAGGGATAAACATGTTGTTCATTTATTAACAGCCTATGTAGATGCAGTAAATTTAAATCCAAATGACCTAGTGATCAATCGTACATTCCTTAAGAGAGCAAGAGAAAATCTTCGAGATTTAAAATTAAGTTTCATGAATTTAAATTTAGATTTTGTAGTTATTCACTGATATACAAAGCTACATCCAGATGTAACTGGACAAAGAACGCCGATAGAATTACCGTGATAGCTTCAAGTCGTGATATTGAACAGCTACTCGGAATTCCTTAGATATTTCTTGAATTGTACATGATATCTTAGATGATAGCTCTTTATTGCTAACTGTTCTAGCTGTATTGATGCAATGACTTGCAATACCAACCGTATAAATTGAGCATGCAATTTTTAGAGCAAAAACTGAACGGTGATATATTACATTTGCATTGCCATCATCATGCACTTGAAATTGTTCTGCAGAGTGTGTCCTTAAAGAAGTTCTTTCTTAGTTCTAGATCAGGTATTCAATTATTTAATCACTTCAAAATTTTGTGGAAAGATCTCCATCACTCAGAACTTATAACATTTCAATCAAGCACACATACCACTTAAATTCTAAAAGACAAAGTTGATGACATACTATTGTTCATAAAAAGCGGAATTAAGAAAAATTAGAGAATTCTCATAACTTGTAATAATATTTCCTGGTGAATTTCCTCCTACAGGGATATGATTTCGGCAACCTGAAGCTTATCCCTGAGCCAGATGGGTGGCAAAAGGAATTTTTGTTTGAAAATTTTTATATTTAGGAAACAATTTAAATTGACCTTACATGAAAAGAAAGCCCTTCAGTGCTGTTTTACAATTAAATGCTGTATGAAGATATGGTTTTTCACAGCAACCAAATCGAGGCTTCTTTGAATAATTTAATATGTCTAAAAAACTAGCAGCATACAAAATGACGACAAACATGCAGCAGAAGCATTGATTGGAAAATTCATAAATCACATATGGTATTTAGGGGATAAACTAGTAGCTTTGTCCGTATTGGATGAAGGAATTAACTTTGTAGATAGGTAAAGACTAGTCCCAATAATGTATGTGATAAGGAAGATGTGTCTGATGACTGTTTAACATATTTCAAATAACAGATGATTTGGATGATAGATGATTTGGAATACTTTCTTAGTAAAGATCTTCCTCTTTATAGAATCAATTACGAGTCAATAAAACTGTTTGATAAGTTACAAATATTAAAAGATTTTTTCCTATTTGATCCTGATCCACGTCAAAATGAAGGAAGCTATTTAAAGGGAAGAGAGATCGTTAAAATACTGAAAATTGTGAATGATACAACTGAAAGAGGAGCACACTATATTAGTCGAAGAATTTCACAACTAATTTACCAAATGTGGGTCACAAAAACAATTTATTTTACAAACCATCCAAGACTATCGGAAAAAAAAATTCACACTATCGAGATACATTGAGAAAAGCGTACGACTAAGGAAAGTTTCTAAAGCATTATTTCATTCTTATTCAACGTAAAATATTTAGATGATACAAATTAATTAAAAAGGTTAATTTTAGAGCTACCTCACTGTGAAAACATTTTGTAAACCTAGCAGAAACGATGTACTGGGTCTGAAGTAAAAACTCAAAGATTTGTAGGAAAATTATCAAAAGTGTTAAAGTTCAACGGCCTAGGGGCACGTGTTGTTATTGACCGATCGAGTTCAAATTTTGCACACGTTACTTTTTATAATAGTGTTACAAAACTATGGGGAGCCACTTGTTGAATTCCGAAAAAAAATTTTCCCATATGAATAAGGACCACCCTAATGTATATATATGTATATATATATATATATATGTATATATACACAGTCCAGTCACATTAATGTGACCATCTGTCGAAAGCCAGAATAACCACCTTTCGCAGAGATGTGCAGGAAGAGAGTCACTAGGTCCCTGAAGGTGTTCTCTGGGATAATGAGCCATGCCGACTCTAATGCTGTGGCCAGCTGCGCTATATTATAGGGCTCGATCGATGGGCCGATGCCGATTGTTGGTTGATTGTTCAAAGATGGCCGATGGCCGATTGTTTTCCTCCAAATGGCCGATTGCCGATGGCCGATGGCCGATGCTGCTCGCCGATGCCAAAAAAAAGAAAAAAAATCTAACAGAAATAAATTGATAAGATTGTCAGGGATTTAAAGGATCATTGATTCATTTCACTTTACTTCCTTTCTACAAATAAGGAATTGTAATGCCAAAAAACAAAAAAATCAGATTTCGACCTAAATTTTTATTTTACAATCATCCAATTTGAACTTCACAAGTTTTTCCAGCGCATATGTACATGCATATGTACCTAAGAACATATAGATGACGGCAATATCCTTTTTGAACACCTCCTTAGTTAATTATCGCAAATTCTCTTGTGTGTCTTCATGCGCGTAAACTTACGTCACTCAAAAACGTTATGAAATAGTAAGTTGAAAACTCATACGTACGTATTCTAAATGTTCGAGGACAAGTTGTATAAAAATTTACCGTGAATAGTTCACATTTCCGAAATACATCTATCAACAAAATTGTCACCTTGAACGACTATGCACTTCTGCCAACGTTCGTATAGCTTTTGGAAGGACTCCTAGAAAACATTTATCGCAACCTCCTGTAAGGCCTTTTGCACTGCTGCTTCAATTTCATCGTGGGAAAGAAGGCGACTTTCATGTTAAGGATGCACGGTTCGATTGGTCAATACTTTGATATGACAAACAAATAACATAAATTTTCGTCGGACCTAGCTCCGTGTGACTTTAACCTGTTCCCAGCAAAAAAACATTTTCATGGACGCCGTTTTCTTCTGTCAGGAGAAAATAAAGCTGCATCACAGAAGGTAGCGAAAAATGACTTCCAGGAGTGTTTCCAAAAGTTATATGAACACTGGCAGAAGTACATAGTCCCTCAAGATGACCTTTTGAAGGTGGATGTGCTTCGGTAATGTGAACTATTCTGGGTAAGGTTTTATACAGCTTATCCCCCGAACTTTTGGATCGTACTACGTACAATCTGTATAGGGTGTAGTTATGCTTCTCCTTTTTTGACTGCTGTATGATGGAAGACAAAGAACAACATCCAAAGAAAAAAAAAGGAAGAAAAACAAAGAGACTATAATTAATTGCTTTTTTAAAAATTGAATATATAACTAAGGTTTCAGTAATATTGTAATAATGTATAGATTTAGGTTAGTTAAAAAACATTAAATTATGTTTTTTTAATTATTCAAAAAAAATGAAGAATAAAACTATAAACCATTAACAAATTACGCAATTAAAGTGGAAAGAGTGCACGTAGACATTTTTTAGTCATCAAATTAAACAAAAAAGGTAACAGATAAATTACAATATTAAATCATAATAGGAATATTTTTATACTTATTTAAAATTTATGAATAGAAAAGTTTGCGTTTTTTATAAAATGTATAACAGTGACATAAATTTTGCGGAAAAAAGAAATGGCCATGAAAAGAGCGAGGTTCTTAAAACGCAGCAACAATAAACAAACTCAATATTTACACCGAGTTAATAACTGAATACATATACTACTTGATCTGATATTTGCACACGTAATATTGAACTATTTGATTGTTTAATCTTCTATGAAGCAATGCAAAAAAGTACAAATTAAATTTTTCAATTTAACAATAATTTTCTGAAATGTAAAAAATTGCTTAATAGAAAATCCTTGAAACTTTTCTATATCATATAATTAAACATATGACGAAAACGAAAATAACTCATTCATTGATTTTTATATAAATACATAAAAATAGTTACTTACAGCAGAAAAAAAAAATCGATCGCTATTAATGATGCAAAAAAGATGGCGCATTACAAAATATAGGTGAAACAAGTATAAGAAATACGCAAAATGACATTTCTTGACAAAAATAAATAATCGCTTAATTTTTTTTTCAGAAATGCTTGAAACGACGAGGGTGGATTGGGGGGGGGGGGTCACCCTCTGATTTTGGAGTAACTCGCATCGTAAACTTCGGCCCCAACTTCGGCTTATTTTTTTTTAGTACAGAACCGCTAGTACCAACGCCTGGGAAGATTTTCTGTGTCTACTTCAGCACTTCCGAAGAAAAAATTCAAAAGTTCCTTTGTTTTCCGAATTATGTCACCATTCAAAGCATCTTTAATCAATTTCTTACATTAATGCTCTAAATTCTTCCTAAACAATAGATAAAGCTTGAAAAAAAAATCTCTAATTTTATGAATGGTGTTAGTTTTAAACAACTCAGAAGTACAACTAGAGTTTAATTTCAGAAATTGAGGGAGTGGGAGGAGGGGCACGCAAGTGTTCTCGGAAATACAAAAAATAGTCGTAAAAAATAGAGTTCAAAATAATCATAAACATTGAGCAGAAAAACCCTTTTAAAACTTGCACCCGAGTTTGTTTTGACGTGCAGTGGCGAATTTAAAATATAGTAAATGTTGCAATTGCGCGAGAGGCCCCATAACCATAAGGGTACCGTAGGAGTTACAAAAATGTTTATGATAAATGTTTTACAACTTCTGTGATAGAGAAATAGGGCCCAAAAATCTATTTCGACGGGCCTCAAACTTGTAGCTCCGCCGAAGCGATGCAGAAAAGAGTGCATTACTGTGGTTCATATAAAAAATATCGAAAAAATTTAAAATTACCGTCGGTTCAACAGGAATCAAACAAAATGAAACAAAACCGGTTTCGCCATCTCATATTTTTTTCCATGGTCTCCAATTCTGCAATATATCACTAAATGATCGTCATTCAGAGACGCTATATTAGTTTTGCATTGAAATAAGTAATTAATAGCCACAAAAAATCAGTTAATAGGCTTTTTAGAACACCCGATCGAAAACAAAAAGAGAAGTGCACAACTGGAACGTGCGCACATCCCACATGCGAAAATTTAGCCTTCTACAGCTTACCATATTTGAGTTATGACTTATGAGAGATACATATGTTCATCCAGCCACAAGAAACAAAGCAATAATTACCCTGTTTGGTACCTGAATACGGTATTAAAAACTCTTTCAGGGGTGACTAAAATAGAAATTCATACTGAAATTTAAGTAAACAATTTTGTTTGAAAACAATAACTCCCTTGACTTTGTATTAAAAAGTAAAACAACAAAGGTCCTTTTTTTTTTCAAAAACATCGGCCATTTCCATCGGCTTTTCGATGTTTTTAAGACCGATGGGCCGATGTTTCCTGCAAGTTAGCATCGGCCGCCGATGCCGATGGCTAAATTGTTGAAACATCGGCGCCGATGCATCGGTCGAGTCCTACTAGATTACGCGGTTGAAGATCCGTGGCGTGAACAACTCGATCGAGATGGTCCCACAGATGCTCGATTGGGTTTAAGTCAGGTGAGTTTGCTGGCCAGGGGAGGACGGTCAACTCCTCCTGGTGCTCTTCGAACCACGCACGTACACTGGCAGCTGTATGGCACTTTGCATTGTCCTGCTGGAAGATGCCATCATCCTGAGGAAAAACAATGCGCATGTAGGGTTGGACATGGTCGGCAAGGACAGATGCGTATTTGTATTGATCCATCGTGCCTTCCACAATGATCAGTGATTCACAGAGAATGCCAGGAAAACATTCCCCAGACCATAATGCTCCCGCCTTCAGCTTGGACCGTTCCAGCAATGGTTGCAGGGTGGTTCCTTTCAGAGGTTTCCCGCCTTATACGCCAACGTCCATCTGTCCGATGAAGCATAAAACGCGATTCATCTGAAAACGTTACCTGTCGCCACTCAGTGGACGTCCAGCTACTGTACTGGCGTGCAAATTCTACCCTTCGTCGTTGATGAACAGCAGGCAGCATAGGTGCACGAACCAGGCGTCTGCTTCGGAGGCCCAGATGCAGCAATGTTCGCTGAATAGTAGTTTGGGAGACACTTTTGGTAGCCCCTTGGTTCATTTTGGTGGTCAGTTGCTCAACGGTAGCCCGTCTATCTGCCCGAACGCATCTCCGCAACCGTCGTTCGCCTCTGTCATCTATGGTCCGTGGTGCACCACATTTGCCACGTCGCTGATTTTAGACAGTCCCATTTTGCCATGCACGGTACACTTTTACCATGACGGCACGCGAACAGTTCACAAACTCGGCTGTTTCGGAAATGCTTCCACCCTTGGCCCGAAAGCCAATGATCATGCCCTTTTGGACGTCCGATAAATCGCTTCCTTTCTGCATTACGCCAACAATTGAAATGTTTTCCGAAGCCCTCACACACCCTTTATGTACGCTCAACTGCACTGTGCCACCTGCCTTCTGTGATTGGTTATTTAACTCTGACGTGGAAAGTACGTGGTGGTCACATTAATAGGACTGTGTATATATATATATATGTATATATATATATATATATATGCTATATTTTTGAGAACAAACAGGTAAAATTTTACTGTGAATACCAATTACCACTCAAAAGCTTTGAATTACGATGGGAAGATGAATAGAATCACTGTTTCAAAATTTAATTTGCTAAAAAAATGTTCTGTTTGCAAGACAAAATGGAGTTTTTTTCAACTGAAAAACTCATTGTTTACTTCTGTTAGGTTGTGAGTTTTATAGAGAATTCAGTTCATAGGTTGGCGTTATAAAGGTATTTTACTGTATTTAAGTTTTAATATGATTATAGAACAGATGAAACATTACCTGATACACTGTGCATGTTTAGTACACACACACATGCATGCACTGTGTTTGTATGTATACTTTTATTCTGCTTAATTTTGGGTGACCTATTCAATTTTTCACTTCAGTTTATCAGGAATATACAACTGCTTAGTTTATGTTGAATAACAAAAGACAATTTTTAAATGAAGAAATGGCTGAGCTGGGATGCATAGTTAGAGGATATGACTAGATATTTGTTTCTACTATGGTTTTCAATATTTTGTCAAAAATTTTAGATTTGCTTTTTTCTGTTACTCTTTTCCACACAGAGTTATATATTTCCCATGCACCCATGTTTTGATTTTTTTTTTTTTTTTTTTTTGCCTCTCAATGGAATCTCTTAAAATATTCCAAATAACTGATTTTAGTGTAACTTATATAGATTACGACAAACAGTAGTGTCTTATTTATAGCACTTTTTATCTAGTTCTCTGTTTATATATGTTATCTAATGAGTATGTACCCAATTTTTAACATTACCAGTGTTTGTTCTTTCTCTCCTCCTTCCTTTTTTTTATGAATCTAGTTATAACCTGAAAGATTATTACTATAACTAAAAGATTAATACTGGCGTATAGCACATATTGTTGGGAAATGTGGGGCAATGTGAAGTAGTTAAGATGGATTTTTTTTTCTTCAAAATATAAGCAGATTGAAAATTTATTTTGAAAATTAAAAGTTCTTTAGGAGTAATTGCAATTCAAAAAGAGAGAACAAAGTGTTAAAAGAATTTTCATTAAAATGTTACTTTTCATTTTGGTAGTAAATTTGTACTTTCAAATAAAAAAGGAAAATTATCACTTTGTCACATATATGGAGTTGACTGAATTCTGATAAATTAATTAATAAATGATTAAATAAATGCATGAATGAACAAAGGAATAATGAATGAATTAATTAAGGAATAAATCCATGAATTTATAAACAAATGAATAAATGAAGTAAACTTTTTCACTTTGCCCTTCATGCATGTAACAACTTGTAGCATATTTAAAATCGTAACTTGCATAATACTAAAAAATTAAGCACCACGCTGTACATCAGTAGGTTTCACTTAAAACTTGAAATGTTAATAACAAAAACTTTATTATTTTATGTTAACAAAAATTACTTTTGGTGTACTTTTTTTAAATGTATATCAGTATCAAATTGTGAAAGTAGCTTATATTATATACTTTCATCATCAGAGGTAACTGCTTTTTGACTTTAACTGCTTTCGAACTCGAATCGACAGCAGGTATCTAAACATAGTTGAAGTAGTGTCAGATAGGGGATACAGCTAACAATAAAAAATATTTCACTCTATCATTTTGCTCTACTATGTCACTTTGCCTCATATGCCCTTTTCTTTCTGGTTATTTCTGTTATCCATATTTGTGCATGTATATATGCTGACAATTCATTATGATTATATGCACACTTCGTATGTTTTTTCTTTTTCTTTTTCATGTATTGCTTTTAATATTGCATGAGTACCTCATTTTAAATGTCACTGATTCCAAAAATTGATATATGATTTATTAAATCTTACATTGATGAATATACAACAGGTTTCTTTTATGAGTTTGATTAATTTTTGCTCTCCTTTCACATTTATATCTCAAGAATGAGGACAATTTGGTCATTTAGTCATTGTTTTTTTAGCAGGCGATCTGGTTGTATAACATTTTAACCACATTCTTACTCTTAAATATTTCAGTACACATTATTTTCTGTCTGTTTCTTGCAGTCAAGTGTTCTAAGTCATATGTTCTGTGTTGCTTACTTATTGCTTGTACATTGTCATGAGCAGTAGACATCTTTTAAAAAATATTACCCTCACACTTTGCACGAAAAAATGTTATCCACATAGTATGTTATTTATGCATGGTTTGTTGTTCATAATAAAGTGATTGCTTAGTCTATGTAAATATGTATATTTATTTTTCCTCAGGGAGTTGATTTGTAGCAATTTTAGTTGACTTTTAGAGCATAATATATATTTTTTGATTAATCATTATTATTATTTTATAAATTGGTTATTTTAATGAAATGCAGCCTTTTATTCAATATAACTTAATGGGCATATTTTAAAACAGTTCTGGGTTAAAATCTATCATAAAAATAGTTTGAGTGCCCTAAAATTAGCCCAGCCTCAGCCAGTTCCATTGAAATCTTCTTGAAGTTTAATTTTATTGTTGAACATTTTGTTAAACTATTTTAGAATATGTTTCTAAAACATGTTTAGAATCAACTCAGCATTCTCAGAAGGAATGTGATAATTATTTCAAAGCATTTGCATTTCTTTAAACCTATTGAGGACAGGCCCACACCTAGTAAATTTTACAAATCAGCCCTAGAATGTTGGAGAGCTTGCTGTCAGTGGGTTAACTCTTTTCTAATAAATTCATACTCAAAAACATTCTATAATTACATTTATTTATATTACACTTAATTTTATGTTTATATATGTATGCTTCTGCTATGTGACATTTGTTTCTGAAACTTATTTATATTGATATTTGCATTTGTTCCCTTTTTTTCCAGATAATGTGAGAAAAATATTTTAAATTGTTTATAATCTTTGGAATTGTAAGATAAAGTTTTATAGGATTGATAATATTTTACCATCTTGTTTTACAATAATTTGGAACTAAATTACTCTATAGCTCCAAGTGTCACTTAATTTTAGTTGAACTATTCCCAGAGCTCGTAACAGTTTAATATTAAATTTTACCATTGCAAAGATGTGCATGTGAATAATGTCATAGCATTTGTACAAAGTAGTGTTCTATGAAATCAAGTTTTACTGATGTGGTTATCAAAGAGACATGAAAATAGTAACGGGATACTGGACCTGTAAACAGAGCATTTTGGCAAATTCATAAAATACTGTACGGGCGATTTTCCATTTTCAATAATTTGTTTTTTTTTGTTTTTTTTTGACCAAGTCATTTTTGTTTTTAGTGCATGAAAATGCTTTTAAAAAATGCATATTATTTCCCTTTTTACCAACGAACAAAAAACCATAAGGATTCAATCCCATTTTAAAGTAAGTAAAACATAAAACCAAGAAAAAATGTCTTTTTTCCCATAAAAAGCGCTTGATAATGTACTTTTTTGCACTAAAAACTTTAAGAAGTTGATTGAGCGCATGATGTGTATAATCCATGTACCAAATGTAGTGGCAATGTGCCCTCCACATTTAGCTGTATGATGCCATTAGCAGGGGAAGTTTGATTACAACCATCTTGTATGTTAGATATTAGCTTGCTTATAATGAAAATATAAAGGCAGAAATTTTCGTGCTAAAAAAGCTGTGGAAGTTGTCATCAAGAGTGCAACAAAATGGACCCCCAATAACTTTGACTATGTCATCATTAATACTCGGATAAATCAGAAAATTGGAAATTCAATCTCAAACAAATGTGTCTACGAATGAACTCGAGAACTTAATATTTGTTTTATTTATTTCAATTATTTAGAAGTAGCTTGATCTACCATCAAATTTCTTCAATTTATTCATTTCATGCCTGTGTTGTACTAAAAGAAAAACAGGAAATTTGAATGCTTAAATCAGCTTTTTTTGTTATGCAGTGTCGACAAAAATAAAGTGAGTTGAGTTTTGTAAATTATACATTGAAAATGTTGCTAAATCAGTAATGCATGAAACATATGCATGATTTATTCTTTTTATATGACAGAATTAAAAAAATAAGATTATATTGTTTAGCAAACAACACAACAAGAAATCTACTTCCGCATCTTCTCACCTGGTCAACAAATTTACCTGAGACATTGTAGGATCAGAGTCCACATGTTTTGCACAAATATGAATGTTTTATATTTCAAAGAAATTTCCAACTGAAAACTTCTCCCGTCAGAGTTCTTTTTCAACTATTTTAACATAGTTTTCAACACTGTGTGAGTCCTGAGGTCATTCATTCTCCACTCATGTAAATCCAAGTGTCCTTCATCCACCACTAGTGAATCCAGGTGTCTTTCATGCTCTGAATTTCTTGCTATTGCAAGCAATAAGTCTTAAACAAATGTCTACAAATGAACTCTAAAACATAATATTGGTTTTATTTATTTTCAAGTATTGAGAAGTAGCATGTTCAACTGTCAAATTTCTTTTACATCCGCTTTAACATAATTTTCAACTCTGTGTGAATCCAGATGTCTTTCATCCTCAACTCATAAATCCAGCTGTCTTTTATCCTCTGGATCTCTGGCCATTGTAGGCAAAGTGCATGAAACAAATGTGTCTACGAATGTACTCGAGAACTTAATTTTGTTTCCAGGCACAGCTCTATAAATTTTGGGTCCCCTGCAACAAAATCTTGAACCAGCCTTCCCCAGAGGCCAGCATTTTATATTTGCAATGTTAATAAGTCTTAGTATAAAAATAACCATCAAGTAACAATGACAGAAATTCATGGTTTTTAATTTTCTGGAATTTTTCATGTTTCCCCATATTAGACATAATTCCTTTTTCTGAGTTTTATGCGTTCTGGGAAGGTGGGTGTAAAAGGGTTTGGCACCACTGTACTAGGGTAAAACACAAAATTTTACTCCAATGACTTGTTTGCAATTTGTTTATGAATTTATATTCATTTGTAGCCTCTTTGTGGCTTAGTAAAGCAAACAAGCAAGACAGATTACTTTTCACTCATTTTTTTTAAGTGTTACATGATTTCATGTATTACTACCAGTGCAAATGATGTGGAATATTTTGGCTTTAGCTTTTAGAATGTAACTTTTTTTTTTTTTTTTGTTTGTTTGAACATGAGCACTGTTAAATTCGTCTGTTGTTCTATATAAATCCATGATTGGGTTTTTAACTGCATGTAAATTGCAAATCAGCTTATGTAGATCATTTCAAAATACAGTGAAATCCTATTACAATGAACTTCAAGGGATTCTAAATTTTGTTTGTTGTAACAGAAATTTCGTTGTAATGGAATTCAATCAATGTATTGGAAATTAAATAGAGATTGTAAGTTTATTTCATTGAAATGGAAATTTTGTTATATTAGTATTCATTGTAATGGAATTTCACTGTATAACTGCACCTCATTTCTACTTAAGTGTGAGAATGAAACTAAAGAAGTACCTCTGAATGGTGAACAGTATTATCCATGCACAGTTGTTCTTGATCAAGCTTTTTCATGTCTCCTTCAAAGTCTTAAAATGAGTTAAAAGCGAAGACTTGAATCTGCTACGCACAATAACGTAACCAGGATTCTTTGAACAGAAGAGAGGTTTACATTCAAGAATTTTATTCAGTTGATATCATATAAAACTATGTATATAGACAATTGATGCTAGATTTCAAGAACCTTTAGCTTACAAATGCTCTCAGTTTTACAAGAAGTTTACTTCTACGCAATTTTTAATTGAAACAATAAGCCATGTAACTATCAAATATACAAATGTGATGACCAAAAACAGGCTCTGGGCCCAGCTAGGCTGGTCCTAGTCAGTTTATTAGTCCCCAATGAAGATGAATGGCCCTCTTAAAGCTATCTACTCCCCTACTCATTGTATCCTCTACCTGTAAGCTGTTCTAAGTGCCCACGACCCAAACAACGTAATAATTTTTCAGAACTCCCAGATTAGCCTGAAACTTGAATAGCTTAGTACAATGGCCCCTTGTCCTGTTTTTCATGCAAAAATGTAACCCAGCAAAGTTAGAGTTTTGGGATGTCATAACATGCTATATTGTGTTCACTTGCAAACATTAAGAGTTGGAACTTTTCGCTACAACAAGCATTTTGCTGCAAGATTTTGAATCATCGTACATAGTGTAATTAGATACTCTATATGCAGGATTTAAAAATTGTTTCAATGCCATCTTAATTCCTTGTGATTGATGATATTAAAATAGAAAACAGACCCGCTGCTGACTTCAAATTCTGGCTAATGAAAGATAATATTAATACAGCAAACCAAGTAAGTTTTTTCATGCAAAAGCCATACTTTAAAGCACCCTTTGAGAAAAGCATGACCACAGCATCTTACTTCTGGCTTTCTGTAACAACTCGTATTCAGGCAAATGGGGCATCTGCGAGGCAAAACTTTCTGGTGCTTCCTTTTACTCATCCGTTTTCTCAAATTTTCTTTGCTATTAAGTTCAATACCTTTCCGGAACCTTAATCTTAGATTGGAGATAGTAAGGCTTGCAAATATGATTTTGAAGATTTTGCTTCATATGAATTTCCACATATATTGCATAATTGGAAAGAGAAGGACCCATCTGCAGCATAATGTAAGATTTTGAAATTATATAGAGTTTTATTGAAGCTCACAAATCAAAACTTGATGAAATTTGTTGTGTGAGTTTCAATAAACTGATTGCCTAGTCATACCAAAATCCATTTATAAAAAAGTATGATGCTTTAGAATCAATGGAATTGACACTTTGTTGCAACAGTTAATTGCATAATTAGGCACTGATTGATTATATATCTTTTGGAAACCCTTTCATTCAACCTGTTTCAACTAGGACTGCAAATCAAATACAAACCGGGTATCTTTTTCTTTTAATTGATATCATTTAAGAAAGAAAACACACATTATCAATTCCATTTCTACATAGTGAGTTTTTATGCCAGATTATCAAGTTTTTTATGTGGTGATGAATCGGTGTGGAGCCAGTTGCACTTGAAGTTCTCTTCACTTTCATTATCATCAAATTGTTCTTCTAGGTCTTCTTTGAGTGGTTCAAACAAATGGTTGTTCCTGAAACCTGACTGTACGGAGGGGTTTCTAGACCTGTCTGATGAAATTTCTCCAACTTTTCCCTCTTTAAAGCAGCAGTATACGCCCTGCATTTTTATCGAGAAGAATGACTACGTTAGGTATCTCTTGCCATTGTCAGTATGGCATGTTGCGATATGCAGCTTGTGTTTTATTCTAAAGGGGACAGTGTTAGCCGGGATTGGAGTTCCTTCTTAACTATGTTACGAATGGCAACGAGGTTGTCTACAGTGATGCTTCTCTGTGGCCCCCTTTCATCAGGTTCATTTACTACAGCTTCTCTTCCTGCCATAATTTTTTTAGCCCACTTATAAACTCGAGTGTGCTAAGTGTTTCTTTCACAAACTGTGTGTGAAGCTGCCTCAAAATTTCAGATGGTTTGACGCCCCCTTTTTTTTGTGAGAAATTTAATAATGATGGGTGGCACAACTAACATGTGCACCAATTGCTCACTCATGGCATATTTGAAGCAGCTCAGCTCTCCAACATGCATGTTAGCACAAAAAACCCTTCAGACATACCCACTAACATACTGACAAAGAACCACCTCCGATTTCTTACCAACACCAGGGTTAGAGCCAAATTCTGGTTTATATTTGATCTGCCCTCATAATTTCACGTTTCCAGTAGATTTCTCTTGTTGCAAAATAATAATTATTATTTATCCAATAGTGTTTTATTTGGTTAGTATTTTAGGGGAATGGAATTATATAACTTTCAAAAGGTTTTATTAAAACTGTGAACTATTTTGATGTGCAATGTCTGAATTAAAAAAAAAAAAAAAAGAGTAAGAAACTATGCATGTCAATTTTGAATACTATCATTTTTGCTGAATTTATTCAACTTAAGATCTTTGCCTTCAATATAACTTACCTTCGAAATTAATATGCACGTCATATAGTATCTTGATATTGCTGTTTTTGATTTTTTCTCTTGGTTCTAAAGAGTTCATAAAATCAAGCATCAATTGTTTCTGAATGTATATATAGTGTTGACGTTTTGTATTCCTTTCAAGGAAAGGGATAAATTTCACGTGGTCCATAAACCACAGGTTGAGTTTCATTGGCTCTAGAACTTCTTAAGCTTCTAAGCCATGTGTGTGTGTCATGGCTTCTGAGTTGAACTGATGTAATTATTAATATTTGTCAGATATTTTTAAAACCCCGGTGCAATGGCTATATGTTGTTACTTAAAATTAAATTATTATAATTTTAAGTAATTTTTACATTTAACTGCAAGCAGTGTGCTGCATTTCAAAAAAATTCCACCAGAGCAAAAGAAAGTGAAGGATATCTCTCTCACATATTTAGTTCTATTGTATTTGTTTTGTTTCTGAAAAGGTTTTTTTTTTCTTCTTTCTTATGCAGTGTTTGAAGACTGAAAAATGCTAATTTTTACATTTCAAATATATGTACCTACTTTATTAAGTGCTATTAAATCTTGTGTATTCCGTGCCATAAACTGACAATGTTGTCGGAGCTTCAAGGTCACCCCTATGTGTGTTAAACATTGAAAACTTTCTCCTACAGCAGTGGCGTCGCTACCGGTGGTAGGGGGGGTGACACCTATAGTGTAATTGCAAGTTTTTTAAAAATATAAAGTATTTCAATACTTTTAATTATATTTATTTCATCAAATGCAATTGCATCACCATGACGAACCTTTTTTCCTTCAAATATTATCGAAGCTCATCCAAAATAAATTTTTAAGACTACTGTTTAGAAAATTTACTGAGGGAGAAACTCCAAGACCCTCCTTCTTCTGCTCCCCCCCCCCCCCCCCGTCCTGGAGTGATTATTATACTAGGCACTAGAATCATATTGTCAATACTTAAACCTAGTAGTGACTTCCTCTTGAATCAAAAAACTGAAACAAATTATCTTTTCCTTTGTTTGAAATAATTGAGGTGCGATTAATTTCATACACCTCCTTAATTTTTGACCTCGCCACAGCCCTACACATAGGTGTCTAGGGCAAGTTATATAAAAAGTGTTCATATATGGTTTTCTTTTTGTCTTTTATGCATTAGCTAACTAAAAATTTTGTTCTAAAAGTATGTAGTTTCGGAATGATGTATGAATTTTACGTTTATATATACGAAGGAGTTAAGAACACTATAACTTCTTTTTGCATTTGGGGGGGGGGAGGGATGACACCACAAATTACCACCACGGGTGTCACCCATGCTAAGTACGCCACTGCCTACAGTCATATGGATTGGTTTGTGAATGGATTTTAATTTTAGTATTGTTATGCTTGTGAGCACCTCCAATAAATAACATTTAATAACTTTTTTAATTTACAAATATTGCAGGAGAAACGTTGATTTCAACAATTCACTGATATAATTTGAAGCGAAAGACTGAATATCATTTTCACCATGTCAGTTTATGGTACATGTAAGCTTGTCAAATTGCTATTAATGTAAAAATGGTAATGAATATTTGAAAGCTCAAAATATGTAACATTTTTCTACTTAGTGATTGTTTCCCCAGTCTAATAAGAAAATTGTCTTTAACCCTATATTTTATTTTTACTAAAATATAGATAAAAAGTGAGCAATTACATCTGCCATTTTAGTGTTGTGCAAGATAGTTCTCTTTGAAATTAGGAATTTTAATGTCAGCAAGTGCAAAATACTAAATATTTGCACATATTCCGATCTTACTTTTACTCACTTTTATGCTATGCAATAAATACTATGCAGTACTGTAAAGTAATATTTTAGTTGCCTTAAGCATGAAAATATCAAATCTTCAAGAATTATTTCTCTTCATACAAACTCGAATTGAAAAATTTGTTCCTGGTGACTTTGAAATTTTCTGTCAAAGACTAATTTTATACTTGAAAGTACAAGTCATTTGTTATGCAACAGTACTTTGTCAATAAAAATTTGATACATACAAAGTTTGTAAAACTAGTTCTTTGTCATACCTTTAAGGATTTTAACTACTGAATTACATCAGGATAAACAGTTTTGATATTTTAATTTCTTTTTTTTCTTCTATACACAAGCTCCTTGGTAATGGTTAGCTAAGAGTCAAATTCTATAAAACTAATTCGCTGTCACCCATTTTTCTAGTACTCAAATCAATCATTTGGAATTATATCGAGGAGTGAATACACAAGTAGGTAACTTCAATCCATTTTTTTTTCATACTACTTTGAGAAAAACTCAAGAAATCGACTTTTTTCACGATTTTAGGGGAATGTGAAGACATTACTTAAATGCTATTTAACTACCATTTCTAAATGTTATTTAATTTAATGCCTTCTGTCAAACAAAATTTTTCAACAAAAGTGAAACTTTTTTTTCTTTCAAATTTGCTGTTACCTAATACAGTGAAACCTGTGTAAGTTGACCACTTGCGGTGCAGTACTTTAATGAGCAACGTACAGAAGTTATTTACAGTGACCTCTCACTAACACGCGACCAAAGGGAACAAAGAAATTTTCACACACAAGTGAGATTCACGCATAGGTAAAAAACCCAAAAATAAACTTAAATGCCATAAGTTAACATCAGTTATAGTAATACTAATAGTACACTACTAATACTAATGAATAAATATGCACATAATTTCCGTTTATACATTGTAATTTAATAAAAATGCTAAATTTGAAGTTGTACATTTTGTCAATATTTATACACTGTACACTACGTGTAAGCTTATTCCCCAAAACACTTAAAAATGTCACGTGATCAGTGTTATAGTCTAGGAAAATGCAAAAGATCCTCCATCGATAGGTTACGTCATTGCTCCGTGCTTGACCACGACTTTTAGTAACGTCAACTTTTTCATATGTAACTCGTTCTCCCCTCTAAATGTCAATCACAAGGCTAAAATTCCACCTCCTTTGCGCACTTGTGCGAAAAAGAATGCATTCTTGGAAGAATCTGAACAATGGAATAAAGGCGTGTGATTGCATTTCAAGAGACAGAACAAGAATGGTACAAATCTTCAGATAAGCAAAGCGTGGATAGGCCATTTAACTAAAACATGAAAAATTTTTATCGCGCATAAGTGAAAGGTGCATTTAAGGTTTTGCATATAAATGAACAATAGTTAACATTACTTTTGCAAGTAAGGGGAGGTGGGGCATGTTGCTCCACTTTTTTACTTATTTTTTATCTCGTCAAAAAATTTAATGCGCAGTTAGATTTTCTACAGTAAGTTTCATTAAACACTTGTACAACACCACATAATTTTTTAAGTGTTGAATTGATAACCTTTTTTTTATATTAATTTTTTAACGAAACCTTGTAAAGTCGGACCATCGGACTCCCCCCCCCCCCTTTCATTCACCAGAAGGGAGAATTTCTTAGTGCCTGCCTAATATTATTTTTTGGCTGTGCCACTGGTTTGACAGTATGAAGTCCTTGCCCCACCTCGAAATAAATGAAAAGTTCAGGACACTGTTGCTCCCCCCTCCCTCAAAAATATAGAAAAAAAAACAGGGGAAAAGTTGGGGGGGGGGATAATCTTGATTGAATGGTCCCCCTCCAAAATAAAAACATATATACACCACTGGTTCTGATCATGGAGCATAAATCATTATCTTCATGTTTTTACTTATAAATAGTATTACTGTATCTACTTTTACAGCACTTGTATACTGCAGCAGTTAATTATTACTACATACTGTACTTACCGTGTTGTTTTATTTTGTCGTCTTTCTCTCCCGTTGATTATTCATTTTGTGCATCTTTAAAGTATTTCATCTTGAATAAAACAGTTTATTTTTTAAATACAGTAAAAGTTCAGTTCTTCATATAAGAAACTGCAGTGTATAGTTGAGGAATGCTTTAAATCAGTTTGAGGGGTGTTAATAAGTGTCTAAGAGAATTTGATATTCTTTTTAAAAAATTGTAGGGGAGACCGGGGCAAGATGACTATGCTAACAATTTTTGTTGTTTATTATATTTTTAAGGATAATAAAATTTCCTTTACATGAGCTGTTAGAGTTATCCTTTGTAGTATTAAATATAGTACCATTTAATTTTTCAAATGAAATAAATGGAAGATATTTTTATTTTTTCATAACCTTAACAAATCATCATCTTGCCCCCGCACTGGTGCAAGATGGCTTTGGCCTCGGGGCAAGATGACAACACTGAAAAAGGTTGAACACAATTTATTTTTTGATCACATTACACAGTTTAACAAGTTTTTACTGTGTTTTTACAACTTACAAAGCATCAAATTAAGAGTAATGAATTTCAAAGTATTGTTGAAGTGTTTAATTGTGCAGCTAACAATAGTCACAAATAAAAATGCCATTTTTAAAATTGGAACATTATTCACGCCACCACTCTTGGCATTGCAGCACTAGGACCATTCTTCTGTTGGAGGGTCACAATATTCTTATTTACAAGCAGGACTTGTAAAGAAGAAGTATTGTCATCTTGCCCCGGACTGCCTGTTTGAAAGGATTCGTCTTCATTGCCATATAGAAAGGTGATTAATTAACGTTTATTCATGGTAATAGGCAGTATATAAACTAAGTTACTCATAAATACTAAAGAGAAACAATCTATCATTCCTGTATCTTTAACAGAGTTTATTTACACATGCATGAAAGTTATAACGTAGCAGTGGTAAACAATCAGAGCTTCAAAACTAACACAAATATGACAATTTCAGCATCTTTAAGCTATTGCTGAACGAACAGCCGCTAGGAGAGCCAGTAGTATCCAGTTGATGCTGTTTCCTAGTGGAAAACGGAAAAATTAAGACATTCTTCATCTTGCTCCGGTCTCCCTTATAATATATTTTTCCACAATGCAAAATTTCGACTTACGGGAGGAGTCTTGGAACGCATCCCCTAAGTCGGGACTCGACTGTATTACAGAGTTATAGAAATGTATGATAACGGAAATTTTTCCATTTCATTCAAACTTTGTTCATTGAGCAAAAAGCTTTCGGTATCAATGTCATCGGCATAGTCAAATCTCAACTTAAGTGAGGGATGCGTTCCAAGACTCCTGGCATAGGTTGAAATTTTGCATTGTGGAAAAGTGTATCTATGTGATTTTTTATGAACATACCAATTATTTTAGACACTTGAAAATATCCCTCTAACTCTGTTTTAACCCATTTCTTAACTTTCTATAACTGAATTTAAAAATAGAGAACCGACACTTTACTGTATTTAAATTGAATAAAAATTGTTAATTGAATAAAATTCTGTTACGGTGCACAAAATCAGTGGGGGAAAAAGACATGAAATGAACTAAAACTCTACAATAGTACTGTACAATAGATACAGTACTTATATTCAACACATTTTTAGTAGTTCAAGCATATAGAAAATCTTTACATTCTTTATTTGTCAGAAACTTTCTATTTTTCTTCGATTTTCAAACTTTAGATAAACAGCCGTTTATGTGAAATTATGTTTTATCAACTGAATATTTAGAACGAAAAAGATGCAGAGTGGCGATTTGTGAAGTAACAAAGTATATTTCGTTTCGACTAATACGGTGTGGGAAACTTTTGCTTTCAGTGACGCTAAAGGGAAAGTTCAATCACGAAACTAATATTTAGTACCCAATAAATAAGGTGATACTTTAAACTAGTGATCTGCTGGATCGTTAAAAAAGTAGATCCGCGGATACGGATCATTAGTGTCAAGATCAGCGGATACGGATCTCAATTTTTTTTTACCCAACTCAACTATCCAAGTGTAAAATTTGTTACGGAAGGTATTCCCGTCAGAATAATGGCAGTTTCTTCAAAAAATGTCAACTGCGGCAAAAATATAATCAAGACTATGATTTACTCTTTAAAGAAAGCTCCGTTAAAATTGAGGGAGAGTTGGAAGGAATGGGTCAGCGCTGCCTTAATTCTTAGATGTAATGTGAAAAATTATTTCTAGCTTACTCGGTAGATGTATAGGATACAGGAGCAAGAGTGTAAAGCTGCTACTGGACGGGCTAAAAATAATTTTTCGCAGTTTATTTCAGCATAAATGTAGCGCTGACCCATTCCACTGAACTTACTCCAACCGACGAAATACACAGCCTGGAACACCTTTACAAACAGTAAATAGAGAATTTAGTCTCATTTTTTTTAAGGATGCCGAGAAAAACCAAAATGAAGAATAACAGAAACCCCAAATCAATAACAAAACTAATATTAAATTAAATATTTAAAAAAAAATAAACATGTCCCAGAGAGTCCTCATATTAAGATGAATTTCGCAGGTCAGAACACACATTTGTTAACAAATATGAACTGACAGCAGGTAAGAATTTTAAATCATTGAGCTTTTACTCCTTATCTTCCGACTATGAAATCGCTACCGATCACTTGTATAACGGCTTAGAATTGCATTTAAAATTTACTTAACAAGGTAATAGCTCCTACTGTATATAAGTTGGAAGTTTCAAATAAATATCAAATGCAGAAAACTTCATTCTTTCAATTAGGGCCAACATTTTTAACGTATGGGTAAATTTTTAGTACCCTAATTGTGAAAAACGTTAAGTCGGTTTTTAATTAATACCTCCGGTAATCAAAGTTCTACAAAAACGAGGCCAAGCTAAGAACACTTTTAATCAAGTCACCTTTTGAAAGAAAAATGAACTATCAAAATTGGTTCATCTGTTTAGGAGCTACGATGCCACAAAAATGCTACGCACTGATACACACTTTTAAAACTTATTTTTTCTTCCTTTTTACAACGGGGGGGGGGGGGGGGTACAAATTGGCTTCTGAAATGATACATTATAATTTAAATAGGGAATAAAACCTAATTTAAGAGTCTTTTATTCAAATATTTAAAAAATTTTAGAATAGAAATGATCCGCCAAAAAAGTAACGGATACGGATAAAGATTTTTATTTTCCCTCGGATATCCGGAACATCACTACTTTAAACCCCACGATTCCCTTCCGAAAATTTTCGTGCTGCGGGGTGAGGAATTCGCGTTAGCTCCAAAATTCGTTACTCGAGAAAAGCTCTCTGTAAAGACATTTTGCTTGAATCGAATCACGTAGCTCCAGTCCACTGTAGTTGAAAATTGCGCATTGAAGTAAAGTAAGCATTCTTAATTATGTTTCATATTTCGGATATTAAAAAATATTTAACTATAAATGCTAGTACCCCAAATGGTACGTTTGGGATATCTCTCCTATTTCTTTTTTACTGATTGAGTGTTTAGTTGATACATTAAAACAATAAAAGTCAATTAAATATCATTAGTTTTCGAGGTTATTCGATAAAATTGAAAAATGCTTTTATTTCATTTTATCAGCGGCGTAAGAAAGGAGATGGTGTCCAGGTCCTGACCCCTAGCTTGAAACTCAAAATTAATCAATTATTCCTGCAAAATATAAGTTCCTATAAAATTAACTGATGTAATGAAAAATAAAGTCTTTCTCTTTTGTTTAAAAGGTGTTTTTCATCATCTAAATCTATTTTATGTGTAAGTACGTCTATATAAAATTTAAATCAAATTGTGACTGCATGTATTTACATTTTCAAGTAGCCGAGTTGCACTTCTTGAATGAAATATTCATTTTCAGGAATTGAAAATTTGAATTCCTTCAACCTTTAAATCATTTCTTGCAGTAAATATTCATAAAAAATATTTGGAGTGACAAATTGGCTCAGAAAAACAAGGAAAAAATAAATAATTCTTAGTAAATATTCCATGTTCAAATGATTCTAATTAATCCAAATCATTTTTTTTATATTTTTTCGGTCAATCCTCAAGCGGTGCGTATGTGTATGCTTTTTATTTATTCTTTAAAAAGTAGCGACTACTTTTCAACAGTAGTTTGTAGTTGCTACATTTTGAAAAAGTAGTTGTACAGTTAACTACATTTGTAATCAAGTAGTTGCAGTTCGCTACAAAAAATGTAGTTTTTCCAACCACTGAATCATATCAAACAATCAATTAAAGTTTTAGGGTAGTGCTATGGTACAAAATCAATTTAAATTGTTACTTATTAATTTTATCACATTCATAGTAATTTTTATGTAACAGAAAATACTCCAATGTTAAAGTTAAATTTGTAGCTTTTCAAATTTTCTTAAATCTTAAGACAAATAACACTATTAAATATGAGTTGCCATAAAAAGAAAGTAAAAAAAAAACATCTTGTAAAGGAAAAACTTATAACCACTTAACATTAGCTGCTAATTTTTTTATATGAAATACAAATCTTTTTATATTACTTAAAGTTTACTAACACTACAATTAGGGTTGTCTTCGTATACCTAGAAATAGGGTGGTGGTCATTTGGACCCTCTGAGAAAAATCTGCATGGTTGCTTGTATAATGCAATATATTTGTGCGCTCACTTAGGCTTCAGATCTGGCCCTTCCCCCAATTTTCCTTCCCCCCCCCTTTCCCCCGACTACCAATCCCTTCTGAAGTGCTCCAAATTCAGAGTTAATTACAATACAATATGAATAGCAACCCCTTCTGCAAGTTTTCCGGATTGCTTCACATGCCATCAGGGCCGGATTAGCCATAGAGCAGAAGTAGCAAATGCTACGGGCCCCGCGCCATGAGAAAAAATTCCAGGGGGGGGAAAACTACTTTCTGCACTTTAATCCGTTTAAACTTATCTCTATCTGCCTCTTTTTATTTAGATCTAGCTTATCTAAATGCTCAGGTAAAGTAAAAATCTTATTTTTTCGTTGGATTGCTTTCCAGAAATTTCTCTCAATTGAAGTCTTAAAAACGCAATTTTAGTTGATCTTTCTCAGTGGAAGGAGAAAAATCTCCGTTGGGTCAGAAAAATTTCAAAACTGACCTAAAATTTACAATTTAAGGCAATGTTTGGGGAACAGAGAATTGGGTTTTCTCTAGATATTTTTTTCTCTTTTTTTTTTTGTTGCAAAATGAAGTCAATTTTAAGGTAACTTAAGAAATTTAAGGGAGTTAGGGTCCTAAAAATTTTAGCTTTTCAAGCCTAAATTTAAAAAAAAAGAAAAAGAAAATTTAGGTTGTTCGATAAGGGGTCACCAATCTTTTTCACTCGCGGGCCACATTGTAAATTTTTGGAGGCGAGGTGGGCCAGTTCAACAATATAACAATATTTTAGCTCAGATGATCTATTTAGCACTATTCCCCCCACCTCCACCCATACATAGCGAATATATATATATATATATATATTTAAGCGCTCAGTGATGGTTTTTGAAAATTTGTGGACTTGCTTCTAAGTTGCCATATTTCCTTATACATATTTACTGTTAGCTATATTAAATTACATTTTATGTGGCAACAAATCTCTAATAATATAACGATAGTGGGTCTTGTAAAATTTAAAATAGTTCAGAAAACTGAAACAAAAAGTATTCTTTGTCACAATTTAATAAATAAAATAAATTAATAAATAATTTTTTTTTTTAAAAGGCTAATGAGTGAGTGATACAAGACAAAATGATTGCAATGTACTTCAACTGTTTTTTTATTCAATCAATGACGATTAAAAATTTGGAAATAAATAAGAACACAACATGTGTAAAGCTTTTAAAAAAATTAAAAAAAAAAATTATTGAGAAGATTGCATTTGTTTATTGCTAAAAATGTCAGTTCATTCAGAGACAAAATTCGTACTTCAATGATTAAGAGAAATTTTAAATGTTCGTCTGATAAAGAAAATCTATATTTAGCTTCAACATAATTTCAAAAATGTCTGTTCACACTTGCAAGTGGATGCAAAAAGAGAAAACATAGCTTTAGCATGAATTTTTTTAGAAAGTCTTTTTCTGGTACAGAACTGTAAAATGGAGCATATGATTTCCCCGGGGGTCAGGGAAAACTCAATGTCAGGGGACAAGCGGGAGAATGTGGCGCGGAGAAAAGATATTTGTTATTGGAAAGAGCAAAAAGAGAGATGGTTGCTGCAAACATAGTTAACAGTAAAAAATTATTAAAATACAATTTAAGTTAACGGTAAAAAGATTTTAAGTAACTATTTGTAATTAAAAATATTGTCTCAATTTCCAATGAGTTCGCGGGCCTTAGGTTGGAGAGCCTTAAGGGAAGAGGTTCTTTCCTTAAATTGTGTTCAAAACTGAAGTCAATTTCAGGCTATCTTTAGGAGGAAAGGGTTTGAGGGATCGTCCCATGGTATAGCTGAAAACAAAATTTCAAGCTATGTTGGAATAAATTAGAGAAAGGGAACTAACTCCCCCAGAAACAATTCTGACGCTGTTTTAGATTATCACTGGTGGCGTTATCCGGGGGGGGGGGGGTACGGGTTTGCTACGTAAGATGTTAGAAACTGAAATATTTCAAGACGCAGGCTATCTTTAGTTTTAGCTTTGGGTAAAGAGTGGTAGTTTGGAGCCTTTCTCGCCGAATGTTGAGAAGCTAGGCAAGTAGGTGGGTATTCTCTTTTGGAATTTTTTTGAAATTTTGAAATCGAGATGGTTCAAGGGCTTTCTCCGGAATTTAGGGTCTAAAAATTTAAGCAATTTTTGTTGATAGCCGGAGAAGGAGGATGCTGAAACTCTTAAAGCACAAATCCTAAAACTACATTTCAAAGCTCTCTATGGCAATGTTAGACAAGAGATGGGAAAGGGTTACAAATACAAATGTGACGACCAGCAACAGGCTCTGGGCCCCGCTAGACTGGTCCTAGTCAATTTACAAACCCCAGTGAAGATCAATGGCCCTCTTAAAACTACCTACTCCCTTACTCATTACCACCTCTTCCGGTAAACTGTTCCAAGGTTCCACTACCCTGCTATAATAATAATTTTTCCTAATATCCATGTTAGCCTGAGATTTAAATAGCTTAAAACAATTTTTCCTTTGTCCTCTTTTCAGTGCTAAACTTCAGCCCTGTAACATCTTTCATTTTAATAAATTTAAACAACTGAATCATGTCCCCTCAGTCTCTTCTTTGCTCAAGACTGTACATTTTTAACCTTCTAAGCCTGGAATCATAGTCTAAGTGAGAAAGTCCATTTATTAGCTTTGTAGCTCGCCTTTGAACCCTTTCCAATATATTAATGTCTTTCTTAAGATAAGGAGACCAAAACTGAACAGCATACTCCAAATGAGGTCTTACCAAACTTCTATATAAGGGCAGAAGAACTTCTTTAGATTTGTTTGAAATAGATCTATTGATAAACCCAAGCGTCTTATTGGCATTGTTACTAGCAATGCTGCACTGTTGGCTAAACTTTAAATCCTGACTTATTAAGACCCCCAGATCAGTAACTTTGTCTGCCTGACTAATGATTGAACCTTGCAAATAATAACTTGTACACTTATTTCCATGCCCTAAATGTAGCACTTGACATTTCCCAACATTAACAGCCATACCCCATTTATCAGCCCACTCCGTAATATGATCTAGATCCTCTTGCAGCTGTTTTGCTTGTTCTTCATTATCTACAGTCCCCATAACTTTGACATCATCAGCAAAACAATTCATGTTCCCAAAAATATTTTTGTGAATATCGTTCATAAAAACAATGAACAAAACAGGCTCTAACACTGATCCTTGAGGAACCCCGCTTAAAACCTCACTCCAATTAGAGTAATTTCCCCTTACAACTACCCTTTGTTTCCTTCCGGTCAGCCAGTTTTTTACCCAAATGAAAGTTTTCCCTCCTATTCCTATATCAGCTAATTTGCTAAGTAGAGCAACATGCGGTACCTTATCGAAAGCTTTTTGAAAATCAATGTAAACAACATCTACAGGTTTCTTATTGTCCAAAGCCATGGTAACTTTGTCATAGAAATGTAATAAATTATTTGCACAAGATTTGCCTTTCCTGAAACCGTACTGAAAACTAGTCAATAGATTATTAGTCTCTAGAAAATTTACTATCTTAATTTTTATCAATGTTTCAAAAATTTTGCAAACCACCAAGTTAGACTCACAGGTCTATAATTTCCCACACTCCCTTTAGACCCTTTCTTGAAGAGCGGTGTAATGTTAGCCAGCTTCCAGTCCTCTGGCACTGTCCCCGAGTTATAAGAAGCATTGAAAATATTTACGATTACATCTGCTAATTCCTCCGCACATTCAACTAAAATTTTTGGATAAATATTATCAGGTCCCGGAGCCTTAGTCTCTTTAATTTTTTTCAAATGAAGTAAAACGTCATCCCTGGAAAATACAAAGTCCTCAAGCTGTACTATAGCTTGTGTCTTGTTGGTGTCAACTCTTGAGATACAGTTATCGTTAAAAACACTCGAAAAAAAGTTATTAAGAATATTAGCAATATCACTATCATCCTGAATTAAAATTCCGTGTTCATCAACCAGTGGCCCAATATGACTATTTCGAACTTTCCCTGAATTAGCGTATGCAAAAAACCTCTTGGGATTCCTGTTTATGTTACTGCCAGTCTTTACTCCAACTCTCTTTTCTGAATCCGTACCAAATACTTAAATTTACGCCTTGCCTTACAATCTTGGAGCCTATCTGCACTGTGACCAGTTTCTCTAAACTTATGAAAAGCAGCTTGCTTGTAATTTAGAGCGTCTTTAGTTTCCCTGGAGAACCACATTGCCAAATTTTAGTGTTGACACCCTTTCTCCTAAAAGAAACATGATCCCCAACCGTTTTCGCTAGCTTTTCCTTAAACTCTGCCCACTGAAGATTCACATTGCTATTGTCCAATCCAGAAGAAAAAACTGCTTTCAAACTCTGCCTAAGTGCCACAAAATCAGTAATTCTGAAATTGGGCACAAACCTAAAATTCTCTACTTTGTGCATATCAAATTTAATCCCAAACCTAATGCTGTTGTGGTCACTGTCTCCAATACGTTCCCCTACACATAACCCCTGAACAGAACCTTCCATATCACAGAAAACTAGATTCAAAATCGCGTCCTGTCGAGTACCCTGAGTTACAATTTGATCTAAAAAACAGTCACCAATTACTTTCAAAAATTCTTCTTCTCTGCTATTACTATGGTAAAAATTATTCCAATCAATTCCTGGAAAATTAAAATCTCCCATTATAATGACTGACCACTTGCTTGAAATGTCACTAATAATACTAAACATCTGTTCATCTTGACCCTGGCTTAAGTTGGGTGACCTATAAATGTTCCCTAAACGTAGTTTATTTCCCTTATTGCTCATCAACTCCAGTCAAATCATATCAATCTCATTAGGTTTATCATTAATTACCAATTCATTGCAAGTTAAAGTGTCTCTGACATAAAATAAAACCCCATCACCTCTTTTACCTACTCTATCTTGTCTAAACAAATTATACCCAGCTATAGATAATAAATCATCGTCACTTTTGGTAACCCATGTCTCGGTAACTCCAATAATATCCAACCTCTCATCTATAATTATGCTTTTCAATTCTTCCATCTTGTTCCTAATACTACGAGCATTTGTATAAATAACCTTAAGTAAGCCCATCTTACTTTTATTTAATGCTGCACGACTATTTGACTCCCAGCTGTTAAAATCTTTTCTCTTATTAGCCACCCTATTTCCGTTTCTACTAAAATCCAAAAAGTTAATACCCTTTCGAATTCTGCTCCTTAAACCATGCCCCCCATTCCAACTTAGTTTTTTGATTCTGAAGCCTCTAAAACCAAACCACTAACCATTTTGATCCCTGTAGAGCTCAGATGACCTCTATTCTCCCTCTATTACCATCCAGAAATTGTTTGAAAGTGGCTTTCTTCTTAAAGTTTTCGAAATTGGAGTCCTGAAAAGGTAATTATTAGTCATCCTTAAATCCTCTTTGGTTACTTAACTTCATGTCAATTTTTCACTCTCAAAATCCCCCCACCCCTCTCCGCGACACGAGCCCGTAGATCCGGCGCTGTAAACAACAATGAGCAAAATTAAGAGATCATGATAGAAGAAAAGAAAAAGATTCTGAGACTTCACACTTATGCTGAGCGAAATAAATAAATTGATAAGAGGATATTATTTTTTGATGAACTAATTAATTATGGGTAGAAGAAAGACTTTAAATATCGTTTTTTAATTTTTTTCCTCTGAGTGAGAGGGAACTAAAAAGCTGCCGCCCAAGCCCCGAACCTTACCCATTTCTTTTGCATCACCAGAGGTAGCCAAAAGCTTTTTTTATTTGAACTTGAAATTCAGAAAAATTCAGGAAGAAAATTGTTTAACATAATCGAAAACCCGCTAAAACTGCTTTCTGGAACTTCAGTTTTGAAAGTTTTTCACGGTTGTAATCCGGAGCTCGATCCCGTCCTATAACGTCGTCTAATAAGGTGGCCTACAAGTGCGTATTTTGGACTATAATTTCGAAAAACATTTATGGGAGTGTAACTCTCCCCCTGCAACATTGTTAACGATGGTCCGAAATGTTCTTCTTTGATTTCAACTTCGAAAATTTTCCGGGTTGCCTTGGAGAGTGCCTGAACCCCATCCCATACTGAAACGTAACCCGCGATGGACTTCAATCTATCACGTTTTCACAACTTCACTTTCAAGAAATTTCCAGGGGATGGCTTTCGTAAATTCCGCCCCAAAATCACCAAAGAAGGTAAAAAACTACCCTTTCAGAGTATATAATTTCAAGAATTTTTGCTTAAAATTGTGTTTTTAGATTAATAATAGGTAAAAAACTCGAAAATTTTCCAATGGGACCTCCTTGAACACCCCTCTTCCCTCTCTCTGCAACATTATTAGAGAAAATCTAGTTTTATTTAAGGCTTGAATTTTAAAAAACTGCCTGGAGAGAGTCGCTGTGAACCCAAATTTTTTCCTTTGATCTTACCTGAGATAGGATGCAATGGCGTTCTTTGACTTCAGTTTCCCCAAATGATGTGACCTCCGAATCTTCTCTTCCTTATATCACCAGGAGTCGTTTCCTAATGTCACCAGGCATCGTTAGAAGTGAGTTTTTATTATTGAAATATCGAAAAATTTCCGGGGGTAAGTCCCCGGACCCCCCTCCCTTTATATCGTCCACAATTTGCGTTTTTGGAATTAAAAGTTGAAAACATGCAGTAACGGGGTCCTGACCATCGTAAAGCTTTAAAATGATATCCACATTTATGTATACATGCGTGTTATAAGTGCACCGCCCGTCTCCATGAAGAACAGTTCTATTGTTTACTATATCATGCAAAAACCAGGGCCCCTTGGAAACATTTACTACGGGCCCCGCGCTGGCTTAATCCGGCCCTGCATGCCATGAATGTTAGGGAAAAAAACGGAAACGAACATGTTCAAAGGGTGCAAGAATGCACTAGCCAAGGGCACTCACTTTGGTTCCCCTCCCCCGTCTAACTTAACTATCACAGGTGCTATGAATTCAAAGTCAATTATACAATATTTACTGTAAACTTCTTTGATAGGGAACATTTTAATATAATTAAGATTTTGGTGCAATCTGCAAATTGTTATCAATTATCAGTTCATTCAGGCGCAAAATTAACAAGGCCAAAAAAAAATTTTTTTTTAGAGCTCTGAATATATTATTATCATTAGCATACAAATGAACTCACACCTATTAGACTATAATGATTTAGTACAGTTAAGGAGTGACACAAGCTCGGAGCATAAAACAATAGAAATGGAACAGCTTACAGTTCCTCGGGCCAATGACTACTGATTGCGAGTAGTTGGTGGTAGCCAAACGTGTCATTTCAATTTTTTCTAGGAAATGGGGGGGGGGGGGGAGTGTGCAAAGGCTGACACAGGTCGCTCAAATTCTCACGAGCCCCACAGAGCATAGGAGCAGTGACTCAACATCTTCCCACCCATCCTTTCCCCTTTTTATTTTTTTTATAAAACTAAAAACAGACAGATGAAGGTGAAATTACAAATTAAATGAAAAGGATTATAATCTTTCCTTAGATAAAATGTATTTCTTAGATCATTAAATGGTAGTATTTTTTACAGATTTTCTCACGACATTTTTATTGTTAAAAAACTTTATGAACTAACCAAAATCTTCAACATATTGTTCAGAGAAAACCAATAAATTAAAACATCAACAACATAAGAGAAGCACACTCAGATCCTATTTCAGTTACTATTCTCAAGAATATAAAAAAAAATCAACAGTCAAAGAAACTCATTTTGAAACAGCATGTATTATCTACCATGTTAAAATCTGTTCTGCGTCTCTTTCAATGTGAGTTTATTGCGAATGTTTACAGCAAGCAGAATTTTCCAAACATAACAACAATACAGATGTAAATTAAGATTCAGAAGAAACCCTACGAAAACGGAAATATTTCACAACACAAAAAGCAGTAAATCGTGAAAGTAAAACGAACTAAAACGTTAAACAGCAATATTTCGCATTGCAATTTCTACCTCACAATTTAAAGGGGCGGCTCTGTTTACATTTTACTCGGGGGTTGCTTTAATGTATCCAGGTTACCATGCTGTTTTATAGAACGCGCTCGTTTTTATTTCTCATTACGCCAATGTACTGTAATTGGTTTTGTTCGGCCTACCGAAAATTGGGCGCCGAGCATATTGTGCCCAGTATTCCCGGGGCCTAAAATGTTTGGCGCCCAATGTTTCCGGCGTCCAAAATGCTCGGCGCCCAATGTTCCCGGCGGCGAATTTTGAAACGCTCTCAATGCTTACGTTCGACGAGCACGACCGGTTAGTTAACCCGTTCGCACCCAGCATCACGCGAACGCTACGCAACGATTCCTCTCCTATCAGCCCAGCGTCACTTATCCGCTACGCGCTCTGATCGACGCTGTAGTCCCAGCGTCACGTATATGCTTTCTCGAAATGGAACGATTGAATTGAATATTTAAATGATACTAGATGGCGCTAAATGGCTATAACTTTGATCATATTCGAGTCACATGGTATTTGACCTTCATGTACACGCTTTAGTTTCTTATTTGGGCCTCTCAATGGGATAGATTTTTTTTATGTAAACAACAGTGAATCACTGCTCTGCGCATATGATTTATGAGGTCTCAATTGCTCTTGCTTATATCTTTGCTTCTCTTTTTTTTACGAGTAATTGAAAGAGATATACATCTAGCTGAATAAATTATGGGGGAGGGAAGGAAGGTTAAAATATTTTCGCGTATGTGTTCCAGACTTTTGGGATTCCCCGTTCAATGAGAGTACAGGAATGAGCTCAAGAGGCCTGAAGTTTATGATTATTTTTGAATCCTTTCTGATATTGTTCTTCTGTATTTATTCTTTTTCATTTGGGGATGGGAAACTGCAATAAAAATGATTAGCGAAGTGAGTGAAAGGGAATGTTTTCGAGTGAATTATGAAGCAGTTTTGAAACTTGTCGCGTGGGAAATATAACTAGTTCAAATTCGTTGACCTAAGTTGTTTTAATCAAAATTACATAAGGAACATATTTTTTTGCTACATTTCTTTTTCTTTGATTCCACACTCACGATGTCAAACTCTAACTTTGTTTCTGTGCACATATCATTTAATTTTGTGCACATGGTTAAAGTTTTAGTATTCTGCTTATTTCGTTCCTTCTAATAATGTAATAGTCTTTATATTAGTAATTAGTAATCAGTAGTACATTGTTTAAACAACATTAAAATTTCAAGCCATTATTTTGAGATGCTGATTTTATATGAATATTTTTGTTCAGTTAGGCTTAACTGCTGTAAATGCTCGGGCCGATGGCGGCGTTCCATTTCAGAACGTTCGGTCCCGTAGCTGCGCTTCGTTTTCCGAGCGCTGGTCCTCAAGGGGTTAATCACGTGACAGCTAATGATAACGTGCTCCAATCAACTGCTTAGAATGGTAACCGGTTGATCATAGAACGCTGCGGTTAGTAACCAGTAGACCGGTGAGGTTCGTCGAACGCAAGGAATGCTTGCGTTCGAGCTCAATCGGTAAATCGATGACTTGACATCTAATGATCACTTGCTTCAATCAACTAATCAACAGATTAATACGGTAACCGGTAGATGATATAACGCAGCGGTTAGCAACCGGTTGCTCAGTGGTCGACCGGTTAGGATCGTCGAATAAAACCAATGAGGAACCTGCATGCCTTTAAAAAAAAAAAAATGAAAATTTAAGCCATTTTATAACGATAGACACCGATTTCAGTTCATTCGGACTGCTAGTTATTTTTTAATTAATTTTTAAAATCTCCCGATTAGCCCCGCCCCCTTAGTTTCCCCATCTTCGTTGATGACGTCAAGATTCATTCCCGCTCCCCGCTCCTTCTGGCACTGGGCGCACGTGCGTGTATAGAACATTGCTATCATTCTCAAGATGGCTACACGCACAAACTGCCGTACTGCAAGTACTATATTTTACCTCATTGAAATATTCAGCATCGTATATAACAAGTTGAATATTTTTAGAGTACCAAGAGATAAAAATAGTGCAATGCCATCAACACTATTAAATGAGTGAGAGAGAGAGAAAACTAAACTGAGTTATTCACTCTTCTGTGGCAAAAGTTACTTTACAGAAACTAAAAGCATTGTATATTAATTATATAAAATTGTTTTACTTTTTACAAAAGCTATCTCTGATCAGTTCTCATTTTTTTTTTCAATTCGTCGAATTGAAACGAGTTTATTTTCTTTGAGGATAGAATGTTATTTTTCATGTATTGATTTATTTCATTTTGCTCTGCTTCAACAATTGCATTCAAAACAATTATTGAAATCAAAAGTCTCGATTTGAGTTTTGAATAATTTTTAAGATTTAAAAAAAAACAATAAAAATGAAGAGGCTTTTTGAATGATTTGCATCTCTAGCCTGCAAATTTCACGAATAAAAAAAAATAATGAATAAATATAAAATACTTTAAGAGCAAACAATAAAAATGAGGAAGAAACGTATTGAAGAAATGATAAATTTTCAAAAGTTTCAATAAAAAATCATATTTCCTTTTTACTTCAAAACATATTGAAAGAAGTAGAAAATTCGAAAGGAGTTATAAGGAATAAAAGTTCTAGATTAAGTGGCTACCAAATTAAAAGTGTCTACATATTAAAGGGAAACTAACTAAATATTTGAATTTTTATGTATAGTTAACAAAATGCGATTTTATTAACAATTAATAAAAAATTGGATAAGATTGCAGAATTTGAAAAAAAAAAAAATTAATTTTCTTTTTTAAAGAACAGAAATAGAGAAAAATCACTAGTCAGAGAAAAAAACAATCAATATTAATAATTTCTGAAAAATCAAAATTGTAGCGTTAAAAATAATTACCATTTTAATCAGGGACAGATACAGAAATTATTTTTGGAGGAGTCCTGGAAATGGAAAAACGCCCCTCCCCCCTGCCCCCAACCACCATGTACAATGTTTCATTACCAAGTTTTCATGACTTTGTATTTGAATGTTTTTTACAATCTTTTATGTAAAATATATTTTACATTTCAAGACAATTATTAAACGCTATATAATTTCAGAGATGCTACAAAATGAGCGGTTTTATTTAGGAACATTTTGTCATGATGATTATAACACAAGGGCAAAGTATAATTTATCTCATTTCAATTACACTATTTTAACTAACAAAATCAGCTTTAAAACATATAAGTTTTATTGAAAAGGGAGAGAGAATTCAGAAACGCTTTCTTTCCTAATTTCAGAGCAGTTGCTGATTAGTTCTTACATTTAGAGATGCATTGAATATTCAGTAGGTATTTGGTATACTGCATATTTGGCAAACAGAGTAGGGTCTGGTGGGGGAAAGTGGTCAATGGGGTAAAGTGGTCATACGTCAAATAAATGGCTATAGCTTGGAAATAAACGTTCGAATGAATGTGAAACTTTTATTTTAGAGTAAAGCAGTTAGAAACTACATTTTGAATACAAAATTTTACAACTGGAAAAATTTTTTTTGGTAAAAAAAATATTTTTCGTGAACATGAAAAATTTTAAAATCTAAACACCTATTTTAACATCCTTGGGAAATTTTGTTTGTTAGAATTAGGAACAGATTGACTGTACAAGAAGCTTCCTACATTTCTCAAGAACTCTTACTCATTAGCAGTTAGCTGAATCTATTTTAGATAATTTTTTAGAACAATTTAAGTAAGATGGGGTAAAGTGGTCATAATATTAGGCTTAACGAATATTGTTCTTCTAATGTCACTTAATCTTTAGGTATAAGGCAGATACAAATTAAATATTAATTTTACTCAATATGTATTGTTTTTACAGTAAACGGGGTTAAATATACGAGTATATGCGTATATATATATACGCATATATACTCGTGTAGACATGTACATAGACGTATTCACATAAATGCGCCAATAAATACATATATGGGTATCTGCAAATATTTTTTATCCACACAGCTATACATTCTACTATACACGTATATGCTCGCTTATACTCGTATATATAAGAACACTTATATACTCAGGTATATACGCGTACGTACTCGAGTAGACACTTACATACAAGCATATGATATAAAAGTGTACAGGTTGAGTTTGCATTCTTGAGCAAATTAATAAAAGGTGTTAGAGGAGAGGAGAAGAAGTAAGAGTTAATAAGGAACATATGGTCACAAACACAATGCTGACGCGCTACATGCACGCAAAGTGAGAAATTGATGGATGCAAAAAAAGTCACAAATTTCTATATATATATATATTATATATTACACAAATGCAATTTTACACAACATTTTAGGACTTAAGAAAGTTTTAAACCGATTGATGAAATTTACGGCCTTTAGCTGAAAAACATCATGCGTCGCATTTACAGATCCCTCTCTGTTGCAAAAACGAGACTTTTGAAAATTTTTCATCAGCCGCTGCGCCTTTGTTGCGATGCGTGTATTAGAGCTACTACGGACTGTAACTTTCAACAACTGCTCTAAATATTTCTTAAAAACTAAAATGTTAGGTAAAATCATCTGTGTGCAACAAATTTGTGCCCTGCTTTGCCTCCTGGCTTTGTGTGCATGTAGCCCGTCAGTGATTATAACTTCCTTATGATTCTTTGCTTCTTATCTTTCTTCCTCTTATCTTTCTATCCTCCCCTCTCACACCCCTTTGATTTTTGCCCAAGAGCTTAGATTCACTCTGTAGGCCGACATGTATATAAGCGCATATTCTCGTGTACACATACATATACTGGTGTATACACGATAATGTACGTATATACGTCTATACAGGTATATAATCGTGTGTACACGTGTACATGTGTATATACTCGTGCTTCCATATTATATATACGTGAGTAGACACACAGACGCACTGGATGTATCCACGAATTAACTCGTGTACACCCGTATATGTATGTACGTACACTTATATATGCGTATATACTTCTAGTATACACATATATACTCAAGTATGCACGTATTTTCTCGAGATACAAGTGCATACGCGCATATGATGTTCGTTTATACGCGTATATACTCGTATATACACGTGACACGTACATATACGTGACACGTATATACATGTGATACGTATGTACTCTTGTAGACACGTATAGACTCCTGTAGGTAATCAAGTATACATGCTTATATACTCGTATTTATACGTATATACTTGAGTAGGCACGTGCATGCATGTATCTGATTTATACATGTATCTAATCATATAGGAACGTGTTTACTCGTGTATAACACAACACGTATATATTCGTGTACACATGTACTCGTGAATATACTTGTAATTATAAAAACAACTGAAATATATAAGTATTAGGGTTTTTTATAATGGTTTTGCTACTATTTTTAACTATGACCACTTTACCCCATGCTATGACCACTTTCCCCCACCCCATGGGGTAAAGTGGTCATAAAAACATAGGGAAAAGAAAGTTCTATAAAACTACTAAAATCAATATTTTTCTTCCTAAAATTTAATGTACCGTGTTCTTTAATAATGCAATGTAAAATAACAACAAAAAAAGTTGAAGTGTTTAAAGAATTTGTTGCATTTATTATCCACCTAAGTTGAAAACATACGATTTTATGACCACTTTACCCCACCAGACCCTATTCAGTCCGGGCTAATATTTAACATTGGCAGCCGAATAGCAAGCATGCATTATTTTATGCAATTAATGAATGTTATAGTATGGTAACAACGAAAAAAAATAATTCATATTGTTGCTTACTTATTTTATCCCACTCGAAGTACAAAGTAGACAAGAGAAAGCATTCAGAGGCTAAATTGAAATTTTGTTGCGCTTAAATTTTTCTTCAATCTTATGACACATTACATTATTATTAACTCATTTAAATCATTAAAATAGAGAAACCATTAAAAAAAAAAACTCCTAATGTTAAACAGTACACCATATATTAAGTAAGTTTATAACTGCCAACATTTTATATAAAACTAGAGGACCCGACAGACGTTGTTCTGTTCAAACTTTGTAAATTGAAAAATTTCAATAAACTATCAAGTGTTTGAATATTTTCGTTGAAAAAAAATTAGTAAAAAGAAAATATTTTAAGCTGTTGGGTGTCAGAATGCGTGCATTTATCACAACTTTATTTATATCATGTCCACTGAGCAATTGTTTTATTAACTATTTTTTCTTGCATACTTAAAAGATTTTCATAGATTGTATGATTTGTTCCTTCCACCATACTCAAAGGATAAAAATCGTCCTCATATGTTAAGTGTAAAAAACTAACTTCCCATCTAAAATAAACGGCAAATCCCGCTGCAACATTCCCTATGTGAATAAGAATAAAACAATCGAAAGGATGTCATTTAAAAAATGATAAAGGTAAAAACAGTTCTCTGAATAAGCAAAAATCACTCATATCCCCCCCTCCTAATGTAAAATAAACATTCTTCAACTAAAGTGACTAAACACTCTTTAAAAACCAACAATTCCTCGCAATTAAAAATATTTCGCCAAATAAACAAAAAATACTATAAATTACATTAACAGTAGCTGTGCAAACAAATAATCCCACAACTCTATTGTTTATAGCCAAATTCGCCAAGCTACCACGTGACTGTAATCCAGCCGATCGGTGAGCGAAGCAAACTCCGACCGATGAGCGGTCCGATCTTTTGAACGAAAACTTTTAAATCTTGCTCTCTCGCTGAGCATTTGTCTCACTATATTTCCTTGCGTACTTAAATAATCTTCATATATTGGGGGATGTTTCGATAATTGGGAATCTGGCGCGGCAGTCTCATTTTTGGCGTAAATAATTTGATTTATAGTAACCCTATGTGAATAGATGTTTCCGATCTCTTTGATTTGGTTTGCAAAGAAAAATACTTCTTGCACAGGCACTGGAGCCAATTGATCGCCAGATTCCCAATTATCGAAAGATCCCCATATATTGCCTAATTTGTTCTTTCCGCCAAAAATAAAAATCTTCCACTACATTGATCTTTTGGGTACAAAACTACCCTGTTGTGGGATATTTCGATAATTGGAAATCTGGTGTCTTTTCCTTTAATAATGTACTGATTAGTTTGATAATCCTTAAAGTATTCTTGACATTGATGCCAAAACTCAGATGGATTTGAGCTGAGAACGATACTTTCTGATCATTTGGTTAGTGAAAGAAAACCAATTTCTTCCAGTACTTAATTTTACAATATTATATCACGGGGCCTAAAATTGTTTTTAAGAAATGAAAGCTTCAATATCTCGCTACGTTTTATCTATTCTCAATTGACATATCACAGTAGGAAATTTCCATTACAAAAAGCAGAGCTGGCTTTCTTATTGTCCTTTGGCAACGGGTTAAATGTTTATTTCAATTCTCGCTCAACAATAGGTCAAAAAAAAATATTAATCATTTGGGAGATATAACCATCCAATGTTTAAATTAATTAACAAAAACGTTTCCGATTCGATCCATCGCGCTTCGAAACCATGCTTGCCCCAATTTATTTACACAGAAAAAAAATTGATCAAAATCGGCCCAGTCCTTTAAAAGCCTTATGGTGACAAACGTCTGCACAGATTTTTATATATTAAGATTTGCAGCTAAAAATAAATACGAAGAAAGCATTTGGACATTAAATTTTGCAGTACCTGAAGTTGTATACCATATGAAACATTAAATACTGTACAGGATTGCCAACCTTGGAGGAACAATTTGAGGAGCAATTTAAAATATTACGGAGCAGTTCGGTATTTTGTATAAAAATAACTAAAACCACTTATGTAAAACTGATTTTGAGCTTTAATAATCATTTTAAGCACTAGTATAAAAATAATTATTTTAATTTGAGGAGGGGAAAACGGGGACCGAACTTAATATGGCTTTTAAAAAATTAAGAAACCTTTCAGAAAATTAAGCACTTTTAAAGGGTTTTTAGGGGCCTCAATTTTGTTTGATGAAATTAAGGGTTTTTTAAGGAAGTATGAACCCTGATATAACCATAAATACTGTGCTTTTATCAAATGTATGATGGGAAACTGATTTTGAAGGATGAAAATTTACATTTTGCTGTGCTGAGAGTGCTACAATTTAAGAATTTTCAATCTCATTAGTGTGGAACCTTTTTTTAAGAATTGCAAAAAAAAAAAAAAAAAAAAAACTCATTTTTCAGATTCTGTATCAAAAACTTCACTCATTTCTACCGCAAGCAAAAATTTTCTTTCAAAAGTCATAACCCTAGTGTACAATAGTTGATCATTAATGAATTTCACCTATGTAGAAAAATCTTAAGACACATTTAAAATTAACACAAAGTTTGAATTTGATGTTTTATTTATAAAGTAAAACACTCTTATGCATAATAGTTTATCTGTGAACATAAAACCAATGTTTAATGATAATCTAAGAATTATACATGTAGGTGATGGTTTAAAAAGGCTCATTTGAAGTGCTGGCATTTTCTTTCAGTAAATGTAAATTTTCAAATTCAACAAATATGTTTGAAAGGAATGTCAGAGAAATTTTGAATATTAACCTTGTAACTTATTTTTTAACCCACCCTATAATTCTATTGAGAATAAAAAATGTAAAATACTGTAGAAGCTGCAAACACTTCAAAAGAAGCCTATCTTCTCGAACAAATGGGATGCATATGTTGCATAATAAAAGAATGAAAAGTTCATAATGTGGATTTCCAGAAACATCAATTTACACAGCTCAAAAGATGACTTTTCCAATGGAATCAAGAAATAGCCTACAGCAAAATAAAAATTCAAACTTATATTAATATTCCTAAAAAATAAATAAAAAAAATTACAAATTGAAATGAAATGATATGCATGCTTCATATAAATACAATAAATAGTCTGACGAATGAGTGAAATAAAACATAATAGCTTCATTTCTTAATAGCATGAAACAGAGAAATCTCAGAAAGCTGGCAAGAAAGTATATTAGTTTTAAAATTATACCAATTATAACAAACCTTTTGCATTGTCAGAATTTCGGAAAACCAGTCAGACATTCAGGAGCTGGCAATTAAAATTGTATATTAAAAGGAGTATTTTAAAATTAAAATAATAAAAAATAAATTATACTCTCAAAAAGTCAACATAAAATGAAACAAAAATAAATAAAATTATATTTAGATGGAATGGAACATAACATTTTATTTCATGCAACACATTAAACTATAAGAACGTAAGTGTGAATGCAGACATTTACAACCTGCTTAAAAACGTGCTTACTGTAGGTTGAATTTTAATATTTTAGTTTAAGTAAGCTCACTGCATTAAATATTTATATCAAGTTAGTTATGAAAATGGTAGAACTATTTCTTAGGTATCTAGCTTGACTTCATAAAGTTTTCATAATATTGCTACTATCTTCTGACAGCTGAAATTTCTTTCATTCAAAGAGGCATGAGAAGACATAACTTCTCGGTGGGAAAAATAAATATTAAACAATATTTAGTTTCTATTTAAAGACTGGATGCACTGCTTCATTTAATATTGTGTTCTAATATAATATTGTCATAAACATGTGTTCTTAGACTTTCTAAGAATCCGAATTTCTTTTCTTTACCCAACAAAACGCTATACACTTTATACAAATATTGATTACACTTAACAATTTTCTTTGTTTGCAGACTTGTAAACTTGACTGAATTTGAGTTTCAACTTCTTTGCAGTTTCATATTACTTTTGCTTCTGCTTAGTGTTTCTTTGCTTTTGTTTTCTCCTGCTCCAAATAGGCCGAATATTCTAAATGAAATCTGCACACTAATGTCATCATTCCTTTTGATTTTAATATTTGTGATGCTATTGTGTTGCCAGATAACATCGTTACACATTCTGATAGAATTAATGATTAGCTGTGAAAGAGATGATCTTTCTTTAGTAACAATATTGTTGTACACTGGAAAACCTCTTTCAGGCTGAGCATTTGGAGGTGTTATAGTGAGGCAAGCTTTAGTAACTCTTGAGAGATTTGCATACTTTGAAATTCCCATATCATTCTTTTTTTTGAAATTTCCTTCCAGTATTGCCATGTGAAGACTAATTCATCAAAAGGGAACATATCCATTTTTCAAAAATGTTCAGAAGGTGAGAAAAACTAATTAGGGTAAGCACGAAATAGCTTTATTACCCTCTCTGTGTATAGAATTGAGCACAAAAGCGCAGCAAATCATGGCTCAGAGTAAGAAATGTTTGTGTAAAAAAAAAGACATCCATGTGTTCTTAAAGTTTTTGTACTGCATATTCATTCAGGATATGTCCCCTGTTGCTCAAAATAAAAAGTGTAGAGAACGGATTTGTTACCTTTTGATCGAAAAATCGAACTTTACCCTTAAATAAAATAGGGTTCGCCCCGTTTTGACTTCTTGAAAGTAAGTGACTTGATAAAAATCATCTGAAAGATTTAAAAGCTGTCACTAAATGAGTTTTCTAAAAAGTGGATATGTTCCCTTTTGATAAATTACTCATTTATTAAAAATGCCATTATACTTGTCAGGGATACTTGTTATACTCTCATCAGACATGTAGATGAACCATTCTTCTCATACTCTATCACTCATGATACCAATTTTTGATATTCGGGGTATGGTAAATAATGTTCATGGCGGCACAGCAGCAATTTGGCATTTGATTTTTTCTGCATTTTTCAAAAATTCATTTGAAATGGAAAGCAAGTTATTGGAAATAGTACTATATACACTCCTAACACATAGAAAAAGTGACTTATCAACTTCATTTATTTTCCTCACATCTGTGGTCTTTTGACCAACAATACTTTTTTTTTGCTTCAATTCAGACCCATAGAAAAGAAAGAACAAGTAGGGGTTGTGTTCTAAGTGAGTGCGTTCAATGCTATGATCGTAAAAACCACGGGGGGAAGATTGGATATTTAAGAAAAAGCAAAAATTTCAAAACTTGAGAGCTGAAAATTCTAAAAAGATAAAGAATTGACAACATTTTAAGAAAATTAGGACAAAAATGTGAAATTCAGGACATTTTATAGAATTTTAAGAACATTAGGAGTTTTAGGACTAATTCTAGCCCAGCATCTAAGCTCCTCTTTCCTGACTCATCATGATTGAGATCAGCAATTGACTTGAACATTCAATGAAAGTAATTTGGAATTACAATCAATTTTGTCTTTGAAAATCTGCATATTTTACAAATTTTTAAAAATTAGCTTTTGGCAGTATATAGCATCTCTGTATTGTGGATATATGTACATATTTTATTCATTAGAAATGGTACCCAGAGGTCATTTGTTGTTTCCATGCCTAGAGAGCAATCTTAAGTGTCATCATGAAGCCTCAAGTTAGTCTTATTTCCAACACTAACTGAAAACTAGTGATTACATAAAATATTTGTCATTTTAACAACAGAGACGTAAGAAATACTGGGCATAATTTGGGGGAAGGGGAGGACAACAACCCTAAAGGGGGTAGGGGTACGGTTTTCAGAGTCAAAAAATTCACTTTTACGAATATTTTTTTTAGAAAAAGGTTTGATTAAATTCATTCAAGCCTTTTGTGCAGTATTATGTATGGATTTTAGAATATCATACCTGCCAACCTCGGAGAAAAAAAATCCGGAAGATTTTTTAATTTTTATCCACAAGATTTTAACGCAAAATAAAATCAAACAGGACACCTACCCTCTTTACATTTAACAATATATTAGTTATGAATTTCATATCAATTGAAATTACTTTCGTTTAGTAAATATTACTTTTATTGCTTTCTTTAAAAGTTTGGAAATAACATTTGTTACAAATCTTAAAAAAAGAACGAAGCAAAAACAGCTCGAATTGAGAGAATGAGAAGATAATTGGCGCCGAAATTGTGCCCCTAGTTGCCCGCCGCGACGCTTGCTTTGATTGGATCCCGATGAAGTCATGCGCTGTATCACTCAGTGACGTCATAATCTTGCCTCGCTTCTTCTCGTGCCATTCTCTTATGGCAACCTTTCCTTGGCTACTTGGCCTAAAACGCGGTGCCGCGTTCCACAAAAGTATCGCCCAAGCACATTCTATCTTGTTTGGGTTTTACGAAGGACGAGGTCCTTAGTGACCCTTTGCTGTTCTTGGATTTTTTGCAGATATTTGGATTCATGGGGGTTGTTTAGCATTGCTAAACATGCCCGAGGTAAGTCAAAAAAAAAAAAAGTATCGTTAACGCCAAAATTGGCGAGATAATTATTTTTCCTACAAAACGTAAAAAATCCGGAAGATTTTGCTCATAACTGGAAAAACGGAAAAGGACATAAAAATCCGTAAAACTTCCGGGAAATCCGGAAGGGTTGGCAGGTATGGAATATTCTATAAATTTTTGACCAAAAAATATCCACAGACAAGCTGGTGACAGAACTTTTCCCAGAGCAACTACGGAGATTTTTGGCAGCCATTTGAAGATAAAATTTCAATTTTTCACGAAAAATTCCACTATTTTGTTAGTAGAAAACCCATTAAAAAACAAAAAACTCTAACTCAAAGTAGGGGGGGGGGGAGTTTTTTACGTGCAGAATATGTGTTCTAAATCTGAAATGAATTGGTCAATTAGATTTAAAATGGGAGTGAACAGACTTTTTCAGAAGCTAAAAGGTATCAATTTCAGCTTTATATAGTACAGTTTCTGTAGCAGCTTCGATTTCCTCAGTCTCTTTTTTTCCATTATTTATTTATAGTATATTTAACTAACACCAAGCAAGCAAAACTGACATTCTGAGTGTCTGCAGCTGTCGGAAATAGTTAGAAGGAGCGGAGACTGAATACGTGATAACTTTGAGAATTTTGCTCAAAACGACTTCAAATTTTGGGAATATATTTTTGAAATGTTTAACTACAAGACACACACACAAAAAAAAAGAGAAAAAAATAGTTTTTTAGAACCGGCAAAACCCTCTCCTCCCCCCGAAACTTTTTTAACCACAGACAAAGTTATAACTTTGTCCCCTTAGTTTTTAAGTAAAGGCATTGCTTTAAAAATTTGTTTCGTTGTAAACTGATCCATACCTTATTTTCAAACAATGTTTAAATATAGTTCATGTTTTATTAATGCAATTATGAATGGGCAAAGATTATATCTGTGTAATCAGTCACCAACTAGTAATTTTAACCCATAGTTAACCTGTTTTTAAACTGCATCACAGCAGCACAATCAGAAGCCCAGACGGACCCTGCATACCTGACAGCTAAGTGTTGAAATATTTTCAAAAAACAAATGAAATATACACTGCATGTATATATTATGAAATATATACATGCTGAACTAAAGTTTGGAAGCCAGCAAAGTTGATCGACATCACAACAAAATTGTTTCAGAAAACAGAGAGCATGTAAAAGGCATATTGGAATCTACATTATTTTGTAATCAACAAGGATAGGTTTATGTAGAAACCACTTTAGAGGAAAGGCTGACCTATCCGATATTTTGGTTCCAAGACAGCTTTAGATTCAGCCTTGTTTCAAGTATTTGGAAATATGTTATTAAAGTCACTGGTTGCATTGTAATAAAATAATTGATTGTTTTCAGATTGAAAGATATGAGAGCGTAGTGCTATGATGGAGCTGCAATTATGCAAGGATCATATAATGGTGTGCTGCTTATATTTACTATTATGTTACCATATATTAAATCTATGTGTTGTAGATTTAAGTACACAAGTGGTCAGTATTCCAAATATATTTGGAATACTGAGCTCTTTGCACAATTTTATACAAGAATTAACTAATCTGTACGTAATTTTTGAAAAACTTGTAATAAATAGAAAAGGAGTTAAAACTAAAATATTCTAATGTTTATCTGATTCTCGCTGGAATTGCAAGGCTAAAGCTCTCTGCTTAGTGTCAGAAAACATTAACGAAATTATTGAACTCTAGGTCTGATGCAAATGCCGTTATATTGAAGACTTTTTAATTTGTTTTCTGTTTGGAGTTATTAATAAAAATATTCATGCACGTGAATCAGTTGTCTAAATATGAATTCATAAAAATAAATTAAGATACCGGATTTTTTTTTCATGCAGAAAAATTGGAAGTAGAATGGAATCATTCAAATGCTATGAAAATAAAGCAAATAGAATGGAATATGAGCTAACGAGCAAAATCTACTTTGGTTCATAATAATCTAGACTAATCAGCATTTTTCTTTTTCAAATAGAAGTATTTTCAGCTATTTTATAATTCAGTGGTAAGCTACCAAAACTCGGATCAGAACACTAAATGAAATTTTTCATGTTCTGATTGAAGCTAAATTGCTTGCACATAGATTTTGTAGCATCAGTGGGCAAAACTAAAATTATGCAACATATATTTTAATGAAGGATCTATAGAACTACTTTTTTACTGAATTGCTGTTGGTAAATTTTCACTAAATGTTGCTTTTTTTAAAAAAAGTAACACACTGGAGGGTGTAAGGAGATCCTTACACATATAAAATAGACTATTAATTACTACTAAGGAATTGTTAAAGCATGCATAATTTTTCAGGCAAACAGTAGGTGCAGAAGAGATACAAGTTGATGGTTTAGTATTATTACAGTGAAACTTCTATGAGCGACCACATTCAATAACGACCAGTTTTTTAAGGCACGAATTTTCCTACCTAACCATTCAATGCTAGAAAACCTCTGGAAGAGATCATTGAAACCTCTCCTAACAACCCAGGAGAATAGCGGAATTCAGCACCAAAAAATGAAGTATTTTCAGTAAGAGAAAAGCAAAAGAGAGATAACGAAAGGAAAGTAATAAAACATTTTAGTCTGGATACCCTCTTGTTCTCTTGCATATGAAAGTAGACATAAATGAATAAGAGGGTGAAATCGTTTTTTCTAGTCCTTTCAATTGGACTCTTTCTGTGCCCCTCTGTTTAGAGTCTCAAAAATGTTATAAAAAAGAGTACATAGTTTTTCACAACCTTGGTAAGGTAAAGTATCACTGCATATCTCGCAACAGGTCAGGCTCGTGCCTGCTATTGTTGGAGGTTTATAAGGACAAGTAGGTTTTCAGGGTTGTTCTTGGAATTTAGTTGTTGCTTAGTAATAGAACGGGAGCATTCCTAGAACTTTCAAGGAAGAGGATATATTTTTAACCCATTTGAGCAGGTGATAAATAGATAGGCTCATATTGTACTCAATTGCACTAATGATAACATTGTTAATAACTAATTCTGGCTAAAAGCTGAACTAGAAGCAAGAGACAGAAAACAGAGAATGTGAATGAAGCAAAAAAATCTGCTCACATTTCAAATATAAAAATAAAGTAAGAAGTATATTTGAGAAGAACATTTTCAGTTTCTCTATTTAAATATATTCTTATGATATTCTGTATACTTTAAACAGAACATAAATGATGTCTGTTGGTGCAATTATTGTATTTAGCATTTTCACATCCAACTTTGATTAACGATCTTTTTTCCTAGGAATGGAGAGTGGTAGCTCCAGAGAAGTTTCACTGAATACTGGTTAAACTAAAAACGAACAGTAAGAAAAAATACCAAGTTTATTAATATATTGCACTGCTAAATGACATCTGTTGATTCTGTTCTCATTTCGCCGTGAATTTGCAAGAAGAAGCAATATTATACTGGAATTTTTTTTTATGTCATACTCAGGTATCTGGTACTCAATACATAGATAAGTAACTATAGCACTAGTTTGAGTATATCATGGGGAACAATCACACGAAACTATAGACAGTTGTCACAAATAAAGCCTAAATATGTCATATCACTTTTCCTTTGGTAAGGAAAACTTTGAAATCTCAGAGGACTATCGAATCTCGCGCAGCAGAGCAGCAGTTGAAAATCCCTGGACTACAGTGGACAATGAGGGGCAAAATTTCCCCTCATTTCAATGGCATGAGTTGTTATGTTTTCCATATTATAACAAAAATTACAACTCCTTCATTATGTAAAAAACTTTTCTAGTATTTCAAGAACTTTCAGTATCAATAGACACTCTAAATAAATTGCTAAAAAACTTACCGTTTTAACTGTACTTTTGATAAATGCTTTCTTGTCAGTTAAATCAAAATCAGGATAAGCATCAGACACCTAAAAGATGAAAAAAAGTTGGCTAAAAAGTATTCTTCAGTGTTCTTTGTCAAGCAGAGGGAAATTCAAAAAATAAAGGAGCAAATTTAAACAAGTACTATTGCACACATTAAAAAAAAGGAAAATATATTTGTTGTCTAGAGGTCATTCCGTGTCAAGTTTTTTCATCACATTTTTGTATTTATTTGAAATTTGGTTCATTGATTGTACCCATCAAGGTCATCAAAAGTCCAAATTTTTAGATTTTTACTTCTTTATTTTTTTATGAGACTTTTGATTTTTAGAAAAACCTTTTTTTTCATGAATGATTGAACATAAAATGGACAATAACTGAGCACCATATGTAGATAGAAAGATTTGGTAACAAGCATTTTAAAGTACATTAGTTGCTGTTTAATATGATATGCAACATGACTAATTTTATAAATTATTTCATTTTAAAAATTTTATTATAATGACGCGTAACTGATCAAAAAACGATTTTCCTTGATGTGCTTATCCTCAAATGTATGCTTCCTAAGCGATATATTTTCTTCAAGCCTCTTGAGTTAGTGCATAATTCCAGTTCATCCCCAGATTTTTTTCTTAGGAACAACAGGGGAGGAAATGGCGACAGACGTTTTTTTTAGGTCTCCCCTTTACAAACTAAGTCTGACCTTTACTGACTTACTCTCCTGGAATGTGAAGAATGCTTCACCGCACAAGAGAGGAATTCTTTTGTAGAAATAATAGTTTTCAAGGACTTTTGAAAATTTTCAAGGACTTTTTGTGATTTTCAAGTACTTTTGGGGGCCCTTGAAAGTCAAAATGAGATTCAAGGACTTTTCAAGGATATTTCAAGGTCGCAGGTACATATCAGGGTTCCTGATATGTACAAAAACCACCCGATTGTCAAAAATTTAAAAATATTTACAAGATGCAAAAGGATTTAAAATCACAAAGAAAGCAATTTTTCGTAATGCATGTGCTTTGGATAATGTACACATGTTGAAAAAATGGCAAAGACGATGTTTTTTTTTTTTAAATTAAGCACAGTTCAATGAATTTCTAAATTATTCAAGAATTATTTTAAACTTAAATTTTTTTTCAAGGTCTTCAGTTTGGAAACTTATTTTTCAAGCATTTTTCAAGAATAAGCAATTTACCGTGGACTGATCGATGGGAACCAGATGTTTCTTAAATAACTAGTACTCATGTGGATTCATACAAAAGTCATTTTACTGTACGAAACTCTACAGAAGTACATGCCATTACAAATGCATATTTAGAATGTAGGATAATGTCAGACAAGTTTAGTTCAATGCCTCGAATGCACATTTCCATACTTTGCAGAAGCAAGGTGTATGTTTGTAGTACAATATTGCATGATCAATTGCTGCTACATTGCTACACATTTTGTAAGAATGAAATGCCAAATCTTCTTTCAATACTTTGTGCACTGGTTCATGACTGCATCACTCGCTTTATGGCGACCCAAGTATTTGCAATCTTTGTGGATCAGGTGGCTAATTCAGCTCAATAATTCTTGTTCTTCTCAGATTGCTAATTCACCTGAGAATGGTCTTGCCATTTGGAATAATACCGTGGCATCCAGGTTGAAATTAACACATCATTAGCAAAAATGTGATGTCCTATGGTCCACTGCTTTATAGCTATTGATATGGCACTGTGTACTAAGGGTACTAATACCTACATTCCCTCTACATCTGCTAGCGGCTTCATACAAAACATTTAAAAAACTTACATTTTCCGTTGGCCACCTTGTACATAATTAACTGAAATAAAAATATTGAAGCATTCAAAATTACCTGATTGATTACTTTTTTCATGGTTATTTCTTGCAGATCAGCAGAATCAAGTATACCTTTAATCATTTTTTTGATTTCATCATCCTAGAAACAGAAAACAAATGGTTAACTCAAATAGGAAAAATAGACAAAACAAAGTTACAAAAGTATATATAGTGAATTGGAAAAGGATTAACACACAAAACCACTAAAATCAGTGGTATTGTTGAAGGGGACACAGATGGATACCTTTACTTTTTGAATTTCACACAATGATCTCACACTTTTCATTTCATTGTCTTATACTCTTAACAGTAAACATTATCCCACTTTTTTTTTCCCCAGGCCTACAGCACTGTGATGGGGTTAAATTCATTAAATATTTAATCTAAGTTTCCATATCAAGAGAATTATACTTCCAGCTGTCTATATGACTTTTTTTAGTCAGTTTAAAGTGAGAACAAACTATCAGAAAATGTTAGTGTTCATTGTTAATATTAAAACAATAAATAAACAACCCTAGCTAATCATTTCACATATGTTTTATTAGCATGTTACTAAACAAAAAGAGGTTTATAGTAAAATCAGACAAAATCACGGCCTTCTAATTACAGCTTACATGCATGAAAGTTGTTAAGAATATTTCCTGTTATTTGGATTCTCCAACATAATAAAACAATTGTTAGTTTAAGTAACTGTAAATTTATTCACATTTCACTGCATTGAGGTGTTTTGGTCAAGTTCTCTTAGGAGTACTTGACATGTTTTGGACAGATTAAATACAGTAAACTCCCGATTATCTGCGGAATAGGGTGGCACAGCAGCCACTAGGGCTGGGTGCACATCAATGCATCGCCAAAAACCGGAGTGAATCACCATCCTTAAATAGGTTTTGAATTTTTCTCTAAACCGATACATCGATACTGCTCTGATGTACAGACACTGGCCATCCCACGGGTATATATTTTCAGGCTTGCTGCAGTTTTAATCTCTAATTTTTTTCACACTAATGTTAAACTAGCAGTGTGTCAGTCTAATCTAGCTTTACAATGAAGGTGCAAAGAGTTAGACCTGCATTTCTACCAAAGTATGTAAGAAATGCACACATGTTTTTGACAAAAGATATGTTGATGAATTATCAGTCACTTGCCAGAAACAAAGGAAAATTTTCAAAATTAAAGTATTTATTTCTTTTATAAACTGAAATCCTCTTTGAGCATCATCCGGTGCAGCCAGTTTGTATTTCAGTTTCTGTTTGAATTCTTGTAATATTTCCCGAGATAGAAGAAGTAGTTCTTCAAGAGGAAATCATTCTGTCGTGTCATCCCTTTGAAATGATTGGTGGCAAAAATTTATCTGCATCTTTCCCATTGAGGTATATATGTGTAGCAATTTTTATGTGAATCCTTGAGCTACTGTTTGACAGACAACCGTCACGTTAAAAGTGGAAATCGTTGGATTGCATCAAACTCTGAAAAGATAAGTGCCAAACCTAATCATAACCAGCTCACATGGAGATGCTCATGTATACCAAGTTTCTTTCTATTCCATGTATTACGTTTTGAGTTACATTGCCCTCAAGAAATTGGTCAAATACATGCTAAACACAAACGGGTAGATAGTTTCGAAAAATGGTTAAGGAAGATTAAACGCACCTCACAACGTGTTAATCTGTCAAAATACAAAAATTCTCACGTAATCAATAGTTTCTTCTATGCAGAAGAAAGTAATCGAATGAGGATCAATTATCATTTTTATCATTTGACTCTTAGACTGTTAACATTTTGTCTTTGAGTCACAAACAAAATTGGGGTTCCTTGAAGTACAAGCAATTTACTATGGTTTCTGTGGCCTAAAAAGCTCAAGAACCGCTGCAGCGCATAAATGTTATATTAAGAGCAAAACTGTAAAATTTAAGCTTAATGTATAACAGCTGTAAGAGTGCAATTGTCAAATCAACTGTAACACTAACAATAAAACAAAAACAAGAATAAAGATACATGGTCTTTTTTTTTTTTTATCAATTACGTGACCAGATTTGAAATGAAAACAAAAAAAGTGAAAATTGGAGAAGAAAGCATTTTTTCTCCCAAAAAATTTTGAAAAAAAAAAAAAAAAGAGAGGAGAAATTCATAACATTAACGAGGATGGAAGTTTTTCTTAATAAAAAGTTGAAGAAGAAAAGAGATTTGAAATAATAAAAAGAGAAATATGACTAAGAAAAAAGGGATTTTTTTTCTATTTTTTTTAAAGAAAAAAATATAAAGAATAAAGCACTGTGTCAAAATAATTAAGAATTTTAAATCAAATTTAAGCACTTTAAACATCCCTTTGTAACAGGTCACTGAACAAAGCAAATTCAAGCACCCGTGACAACCCTGTATATAGAAGGGGTTCTAACTCCCTTCTAGCTTATGCTATTTTAGAGCGAGTATTTTTAAACAAGAAAACAAAATTTGTAATCAAGCAATCTTTTACATAATGTATTTTAGGTGTTTTTAATTACAGGTGTAAAATTCTCTTTATATTTTTATGAAAAGAATAACTTTTCATGGATGAGGGAAGAATTAGATTCTACTTGCTGCTGTGAAAGCCAGAAAAATATCTCATTTTTGCACTTTATGAATCCCCATTTTTTGTGAGAGAATTCTAGGTCACATGTGTATTACGTTGGTCACACCATATGCTTGGCTCATGGGAATAACAAAACCCAGACTCTCCAGATGTTTTTACACATTGTCAAATGTTTCAGGACTTTCAAAGCCTTGTAAAAAATAATTAAATTATGAACTTCAAAAGTTTTCCAGGTCTTGTATGTACCCTGTAGCAAATGGCACGAAATGTCAATTTGCCATAAATGTTAAGTGTAGCATAATAAGATATTGAATACTCACAGACGGCATTTTACTTTTTTTTGCTAATGGCTTATCATCATCATCAGAACTCTCATCATCTTCCTCTACATCTACAACAAATTTAACATTAAGTACATGAAAGAAACAAAACATTTGCACGTAATTTGAAGCATTAATAAAACAGATTAAGAGATATTCAAGTACATTAGGCTTGATGTTCCTCTAACTAACCACCAAACGGCACGGCCTTGAGGGTCACATATTTGGACAAAATTCTAGATATAGATCCCTTCCCACTAGATATGAGCTCGGGTAAAGTGGTTTGACTGCATAGGTCCTAGTTTAGCTACTGCAAGGGTCCAAAGTTGCTAGTTTGGCTCCCGAAATGCAATGGCGTTTTCCATTAGAATTCAGATTTAGGCACTATGTTCCTTCTCATAACACATTTGGCCTCTTTTGTTAGTACCACGAGTGGAAGGGAGAACATCTAATTATTAATGGGCATTATTTACGCTATTTAATAGTCAAAACAATCTTGTATTTGTGTTTTTATGTGCCCTGTCCAATAAATCAGAGCTTTTTCTCCTCTCCCGTTTTTGTGCTTATCATTAAGGAATATCTTTGCTAGCAGACAATAAATATCCAGTTAAAGTATTTTTTTTTATTAGCAAACAATAAATACTTTTTACTAACAGATGATTAATGTGAATCGAAAATAATTAATTTCATTTGAAAACGATAAACATCCTGTAACTATGGCATTTTAGCATTCAAGTTTTTGAAATTAAATGTAGTATCCAATTTAAATTTGAATCGAAGGTAAGTGCATGCAAATGGCTCATACTGCAGTACAATAGCAGAAAAATAGGTAAAAATGGTAATTCTAAAGGAAACTTCATTGCATTTCTTGGTCCAAATGATCGACTTTGGGCCCCCGTTGCAGCCGAACTAGGGCCTATGCAGTCAAACCTCTTTACCTGGGTTCATACCTAGTGGAAATTGAACTATATCTAGAATTTTGTCCAAATCCGTGACCCTCAAGATCGTGCCGTTTGGTGGTAAGATTTAATTCTACTAGAAGAATTCTAAGCATTATATCAGTGTATATACAATGAACCAGTACATATGTTTTTACACGGAAAAAATGATAGATCAATATTTTTCACAGCATTTCAGATCCCTCATACAAAATTTACTGTACAAAGACGCGCCAATAAGCCAAATTGGCAAAGCCGAATAATGGTCTTAATGATAAATCTTATTACTACAAATTTCTCCATCATTTTTCTCTTTTATAACTTTGACTTTAGAAATAGTTAATAGCTTATTTCTGAAAATTTCCTGCCATTTCCTTGAGCCATTTTTTGCATTATTGTTAATAAAATTACACTATATTATCTAGGAATAGAAATTTGAAGAAAATATTAGGGGGTAACCTCAAGACTTTAATTCTTAACAAAAATTATAAGGTTATCTAAAAGAACCATGTTAAAGGTGACACAAGAAAAATGTTGCAAAATTGTATACATGTGTATATTTAAAATAGAGAAAATAAAGGTGAAAAGTACAGACACGAGAAAAATGTAACATTGCATATATGCATATATTTATTCAAAATAGCAAAAAATAAATAAAAATAATATCACTTTGACCATTAGTTCGGGAAAAATTTTTTTTAGTATGTACATAATGTTTCTTAATCAAATCATATTCAATAGCAATATACTTTTTTTTGCATTAAAAATTAATAATTTACAAAATGTTTGAAGTAATCACATGTATTGTTAGAAAGAACCAAATAAGTATTTTTTTTTTTTCGTATCTTTAAAAGTAGGGGTGCATTGGGATATTATAGTGAAACTTCTCTAGAGCGAACACCCTCCGTTTCGGCAAAAAAAAAAAACCTGTTAAGAGAAGTGGTGGCTCAAAGAAGTGCCAACCCCTAAAGTGCCCTAAGAATTTGAACAAAAATTGTACTGTGAATTCAAATTTCAAATTATTAAGAAACACGAAAATTAATGGTCTTTGCTATTTATCAAGTATTGTAACATATTAGTAGTATGAAGAAATTTCATATTTTTTGCTTTTTGTGACAATAAACTCTCCAGAAATTTCTTTCGTTACACCAGACTTCTCGTTACACCTTGATGTTTCCACTTTTCACAAAATTTAATTTTGACCTTCTCAAACTTTAGTAATTTGAGTTTTCTACAACTGAAAACATCTGCTAACTTCCTTTTACCAGCAATGTAACTTTTCACTTGCCATCCCTTCCTTACAACTGTTGCCCATTAGTAAACAATCTGTCAGCATCGAATGACTAGTTTGGAATGTTTCTTTTTTTGGGGGGGGGGGGAGTGAGCAAGAAAATTTTGGGAGCAGCTTTGAAGCAGGTCAGATTGCACATTTCAATTTTACAAAAAAAAAAAAAAAATTATCAAGTGACAATGACATAAGAAGACTTTCTGTACGCGTGCAATGTAGAACAATCTTGCTGCTTTATAAAAAATGTTAGGTTGTTGGAGGCAATTTTTTAAAAGATCTCCGTAAGTGTTAAGGCCATTTTCAGGATTTTTTTTAACCTACAAAACACTGCCATTTAAATTCAGAGTGATCTTTTTATGAACATAAGCATGTGGCTACAAAACTTCTCCCATTAACTTCTTTGTTAATGCGATTAATTCATCATATTTTATATGAAACAGTGATTTATCTTTCTGAAAAAGGTGAAAACTTATGAACAGCTCTTTTATATTTATTTTGAATAAGGCTTTTTCAAAAATCATTTTGTCCATCAAATAACACTTTATCCTTTTCAATCTGGAGCTTTCTCCTCTTAAACGTATATCTTTTTTAAAAAAAGCTTTTATGGCCTCATTCTGTTTAATAACTAGCTTCACTGAAGTATGAAGCAGGGGTTCTACTATGGTCATTTTTCGCAAAATGCAAAAACACTACCTCACATACGAAAATAAAGCAATGCGTTTTCGCTTTTTTGCTCTTTTTAAAAATAAATTAATTTTTAAAAAAAAAAGAAAAAAAATGTATGATCTTAGAGAGGAAGCACGCATAGCGATAATCGTAATCTTTAACTTAATCCTTTTTAAATCTTAGCTAAGATGTTTAAACTACTATTAAATTCAATAATACTTACTTTTTCCGGCATTATGTCCACTCAATAACTGCTTTATTAAGAGGAGGGGACTGCAATGTTCAAAAAACCAATCATGTGTTTTATGTTTTTATTTTACGTTTGAAAAAAATAGCAGCTGAACTTATTTCTTCAAAGATGTCACAGATGAAATATGAATTTTACTTTCAACTGGAGAAGAAACACACTGTGGCATATATAAATACCTGAGAATGAGTAACATTTTAGCATTTTGCTAAATATCTTCCCTTAATTTTAGCTTTTATGCTGAAGAACTTTTGAACTCAGCTCAAACACTGGTATGAAGGGTTAATCAACTATTAGTTACATGCAGTTGGAAAACATGTTGAGGCAACCCAAGAGATATCTGTAATTGTGAGAATTCACTAGACTGCACAAATGACCTTTTGAAAAAATATTAAGTCTATAAAAAAACGCATCAAAATTAGCATGAATAGTGTCAAGAGCACGGCCGAAGGTATTACGCACTTCATAAAGTAAACATATTCCTATATCAAGAAGAGATTGTTATTGATTTCAGCTAATTCATTTTTCCCTCTTTATAACATTTGGTCTGTCACTGAAGAAGGACAACAAATATTTTTTTGGCAAATTAGCTAAAGCTGACAGTATAGCATTAAATAGATTTTGCAATTGATTTTTGCTTAATTAATATTTCCAAACAAAATAGACACTCCTTTTGGTGCTGTAGATCTTGTTTTCAACCCCAAACCATAATGCCAGATTCAGAAGGTAAATTTCCAAGACGGTCATCAATTGTCACATCGAAAAATATGCAACAGGCGAAAGTAATAAACTTTATGAATTCGTTTTTGGCAACATATAAAAAATGAAACTTACTTTTAATTTTTGGCTGCAGGCTGTCGCACAAAGTTGGCAATTTTCACTGCATTGAGCAGACCTTTGGAATATATGCGCGACCTTCGACGAGTTTTGAAATCAAAACTTTTGCATTTCTTTTTTCGGGGCAAAATTGGCAAATTTCATCATTTTGGGAACAGAATGTAGCAGGATTTCAAAACGGGAGCAGTAGAAGCAGATTTTCCACCACTGTACGATGCAACTGAAGGGGTTTGAAGACCCTAGTCTCAACAGAAATGGTCATCAATCTCTCCCAAACATTCCACCAAGTAACACTGAACTTTATCCTTTAATTGGATCCAGTGCAACTGTTGTGAAACCCTATAATTCTGCAGTGAAAAGTAGCCATATTGAAACCTTTGTTATGTTATTTGACCTGTGTTTACTTAAACACTTTCAGTCACAATTTACAAGACATTTTTGACCAGCACATTCTGATGTCTAGTCTTCGAATTATTTCCGAAAACTAGCGTATAACAAAGTCCAGGCCTAGCTGTTCAACAAACCACTTGTCAATTACAATGAATGATACACTGACAACGACAGAGCTTTGAGCAATAAATATTCCTCTTCCCAGCAGCCCTCTTATATCAGCACAAATCACACAGAAATAATTCCCAGCATTCTTCTCTTCTGCGAATCTAATACACAATCCAGTTCACTGAATTATAATACTCACATTACAGCTGACTGACTAAGCTATTGCAATGCAGCTAACTGAGCATGCTGCGCTATCGTTGGTTGAAATCAAAGTCAGATTTCTAGACCAAGAGGTGTGGATGGAAAAGATTTTGATTGGCTAATTATTGCTCTCCTTATCTTCCTCGGCGGATGCGGACAGAAATCTCTCTTAGCATGATTTTCCAGGTCATATCTTCTGTTTTCTAGTTTTAAAGGTCAAATTTGCGAAATTCCCAACTTTTTCCTGATTTTTTGAGGACAAAATTAGTTCCGGCAATTCTAAGCTCTCCCAGAGCGCAAGCACCTGTTAATTTAAAAGTATATTCATAATGAATACATTTTCTTTATGCTTTATTTTAAAAGATGTTCGGAATGTCTACCTGTAATAAGATCTATAAACAACAATGCATTTATTTCAATCATAAAACTATAACGTCACGTAAGAAAACTAGAATTTTTGTAAGTGACAGTAATTGTTTGAAATTTGCTTAATGTCACTCATTGTTTACCCACCAAGGAAAACACATAGTTTTAAATTTAGTTTAGTCATACCTCGTTTCCTTTTAGCAGTTTTAGCAGGCGTCTTCTTTTCTACTTTTTTAGACTTGACTGCAGACTTTTTGGTTTTATCTTTTGATGTTGTCGATTTTGCAGCAGGTTTTGATTTTTTCTTGGGCTACAAAGAAACAAATCAACAGTTAAACCACAATAGTATTTGCATTTAAAAATTATAACAAAGAATAAATTTTATATAAAGAGTTTAGTTCATTAAATATGAAATTGCAGTATTGGATTTTACACATTCAAAACTACTCTTGGACAGGACAGGTGGTTCTAAACAACCAAAACTGTCTAAAACTTTCCAAAAACTAAGTCTAAAAGGATGCGGTCAAAATGTGTTTGCTGTGTATATTGCTAATATTGCAGCAAATATTGCATAGTTGCCAATAACTAAATTTTCCTATGTAAGAGTTTATACAGAAAAAAACACTGATCTTTTCATTTCTGATTATAATAAAATTTGGCACGGCGGACACATTTGACAAGACAATAAGTTTATTATTGTTTCAAATTCTTAAACTGAAAATTCAAAACATAGGCCTATAAAAAAATCACAATGTGCGAAAAAACTTCAATTCTTATGAGTACACACTACAGTTGTTTCCTTATAAGTTCTAGCTTACAAGAGTTTATTTTTTGCAAAATCTTCATAGTTGGAGTAGGTTTGGTTGAAAAATTTTCACAGAACCCACAGCTCTAACATTAAAGGCACATTAATCAGATGTAGTAGTAGTAAGCTACACAGCAAAATAACAAAAAACGAGCGAGTACATACAACATTCTAATATCATGGTTCATTTACAAAATTGGAAATTATTTTCAAAAATTCAAAACTGGTAGGATTATTTAAAAGTGAGAACTTTTTACAGGTGGGCAGTAAGGCTCGGGTCGACTACCACTCATCTAAAATATTAATGAAAGTAAGCAATGTTTAAAAAAAGTGGACAAATGTAGTAAAATCAGTAATTAAAAAAAAAATCAGAAGTAATTTTAAAATTCATCAAAAAAATTTCTGATGACTACCAGGAAACATGATGAAATGTAGTTCCCAATGCTAGTGTTCTGTGTACAAGTCATGATGTATGAGTTTTTAATGCCCACAATAGTTTGTCATCGTTTTAAGCCACATGCGATTTGAGTGTGCATATATCTTCAGCTGCAGAGTCAAATAACAAGACAAATAGTGGTGGCATATTACACTAGTCAACACCAAAAATGCATCCGGTTCAAAAATAGCTATTTTCAAAGCATTTTTGCCTTGGTAAACACGAAAATCACCATAAAAAGTTGAGATTACTTCTAGTTTTCAAGATACAGAGCCAACTAGGATGGTGAATTCTCACTAATTTTCTTTTTTCCCTGGCAGATATACTCCCCCCCCCCCCCATAAGACTGACTGTCTACTAAACTTTGACCCCAGATTGGGGACTGAAATGGACTTCAAGAAATTTAAATTCTGGGAAGAAAAATGCTCAAAATCAGCCTCTAGTAGATCAACCCATTTTCGTTTCCACCCATGCTCATTCTACTGGGAATAATGAAGAACTTTGTGAAAGCTGTGAACAAGCATGGGTTTCTTACATGCCTTAGAGGGAAATTTTTGAAATATATTCAAGCTAAGGTTAAGAAGAGAATTTTTAATGGGTCTTCAAATACGCGCAATCATGAAAGTCAGTTTTTGAAAAGAAAAAAAAAAGCAAGGGGAGAAAAAACGCGTAAGAAGCCTTTAAGGGTTATTACAAGTATTTATAAGCAGCAGAGAAGACGAGAACAAAAAACAGTTGGCAAAATAATCCCTGAGGAAGTTCTGTGACCATTGATGAATAATGTATCTCTGACACTCTATTTTGTTTACTTCTGGGATATTTTGTTCAAAAATTACTGCTATGAGCAGTGAGCCTGACGGAAGGTTTTACCAAGATATCTTTACAATGGGACGCAGGTATCAGGGTCATTGGGCTAAGTTAATGCTCACCAAATGATGCTGAACTATTACAAGAGATGGTCCTTCTTCGATGTACAAAAAGCGATCAAAAATGAAGCGTTTACAGCAATACGCCAAAAGCACTCACTGCTTTCCGAAAAATAAGTATTGTTTACAAAAAGTAACCTATTTAATAACATTTATTGCACAGGATTTTTTTCCCCCTTTTCACCATTAATATTGAATCAATATGCCGTTGCTGTGCATCTTTCTCCAATGGGTTTTTATTTATCTTGAAAACAAGAGCTAATAAAAACAATCCATTAACATATTCCTTTTTCTCAACCCAAAATTAGTACGAATTGACTATTTAAAACCAGGATGCAGACAAAAAGTTCTTTTTTGTTGACTAGTGTTATTTAATGAACTACAATAAGATATAAAAGGATTAAAATTCGCAAACAAGACAATTTAAGGGGAAGTACAAGCTTGATGTTAACAAGCTGCCAATAATAAGATCTTTATTAAATGAGTTACTAACTGCAGAACTTCCTAGAATCCTTTAGTGTCAATTTTCAAATTAAAAAAGATCTTCTTGGGGGAGGGGGAGAAACTGTAGCAAAAAAGAAAAAAAAAATGCCGAGTTTCAAGCAAAAAATCAAGCATTAAAAATCGATTGTACAGTGAAACCTGTGTAAGTTGACCACTCGCGGTGCAGTACTTTAGCGGTCAACTTAGACAGGTGGTCAACTTATAAAGGGTGGTACTTTTTTTTTTTTTTTTTTTTGTCATTTCTTGCACCATGTATTCATTTTTTAAAGGAATTCACCCATAATCTTTCTATTCAACTCACTTTCATTGTTTAACATTATTGAAAGTAAAACAATAATTAAAAATACTATTCAAATAATTTTGTTATTTTTTCCTTGTTTTTAACTATATTAGACACTAGTTTTAGAAATTCCATATATGCCAGCTAAATTTTTCGGGCTTTCTCCATTTTCAATTAATTTTAATATTATATACTTTTTATTAATCTCAAGTTCAACTAACTTTCTTTTTGAAGCCTTTTATGTAAAACTTATAGCACAAAGAGCAACAAGTTTGACTCTCCCAGTTCATAAAGTTAAAATAAAAATTTACTATCTCTTAATCCCTTGCACGAGAAACATTTAACTTTACTCATTAGCAAGCGCAGATCAGCGTACCCGCCGTGCGAGGGGCCCGCGTCCTTAAAAGGGCTAATGGCCCTAGAAATTGAGGAAAAAAAACTAGCACTATGACTTATTCACTTTACAAATGGACACTTTTGGCCACTAGGGAGGGGTCCTACATATTTTGTTACAGGGGGGCCCAAAATATATAGATCCGTGCCTGCTCTTTTTAGCACAATTCCTGTGTTGCCCCAACGTATTGCAACTGAAAGAAAAGACTAACTTTTCTACTGACACCTATTTTCATTGAACAGAATACAAAAAGCTATCTCAAGCAGAACAAGAAATGAAAAACAAGCTGAGAATAAGGAGCAGCATAAGCTTTATGCTGCAGTTTAGTTAGTAAAATGCTAGTCTGTCATCAAAGCATCAAAAAAACATTCTTAGAAAGCTATCAAAATAACAATAATTAAATAATAAAATAAAATAATTTGCTGAAAAAAAGTTTAAAAAATAAACCAAGTGGTCAACTTACAAAGGGTGTTTTACAATACTCCAAACCAAATTTGGCATACATTAGTGGTCAAGATAGACAGGTGGTCAAGATAGAGAGGTGGTCAAGTTACAGAGGTTTTCCTTCATTATATGAGATAGGACTAATTCCGTTCCAGACAAAAGTGGTCAACATAGACAGGTGGTCAACTTACAAGGGTGGTCAACTTTACAGGTTTTACTGTATCAGTTTTCAAGCTCTTGAAAATGAAACTTTATTTCAAGTAGCTTTCAAGGTTTTCAAAAGTCAGGGGCGTAGCTACCCCCCCCCCCCCTCCTGAAACATTTGTCTCAAAAAAGGAGGGAAAAAGAAAAAAGAAGAGGAAAGGAAAAAAAAAAAATCAAAACTTTTTTCTGAGTACAGGTCAAAAATTCACTTCGCTCCCCCCCCCCCCCCCCCCCCCAATGCCATTGAAAATCTACTCCATGAATGACCGTCAAGCATAAAGACGCCTCCCTCTACTGCGACATTCTTTTGATCGAGTGAAATTTGACACTTCGCTTTAGAAATGAGATTGATTTGTTACATCCACGTGTATGTAGCCTTCCTTTGTCATAGAATCTCCCAATTGTTAAATTTGTTTAATTTTATGAGCGGCGCAGTGGGAATATTGCATACAGTCGAATCTCAATATATTTCGAATTTCACAGGAAAGAACAAAAAAATCGAGGTAAAGAGGTTTGGAGATACGGGGGCTTTAAGAAACTTTATAGAAATTTGGAATATGATGGTGAAAATTTGAAATTGATACTAAAGACAATATGGGCACTTGATTAAAATTCCTCTGTACTAGTTTTGTTAAGTATTTATTCCTGTATTACATCACTAACTGCTTTATTGCGAGTTTAAGGAATCATTTTGACAGTAAAAGAAACATTAAGCATATCTTTTTCAAGAAAAAGTCTTTTGTTTTTTGGTCCCTGGTTATTTTATTTACTTTTTTTTTTTTTTTTTTATTAATTACTTATTCTCTCAAGGTTAGCAATTGCTGCAAATCTAACTTTGCCAAATTCTACGATTTTCCTTTTTTCATTACTTGAAAAATCTTATACTTTCTTTTCACTCCTATCATTTTGGTTTTCTTAAGAATCACAATTTTAAGAAAGAGAGCAACCAAAGAACAGTACTAATCCAGATAACAGAGCGAAATGGCTTTTAACTCGAATGACGTTTAACCATGAACTTGAAAAGTTCATTTTACATGTCAAACCTGTGAATTTCACCCCTTTACTCTTCTTCCAAGAAAGTGCGTGAACGACTGTCCTTTTGTTAATCTTCCTAGAAAGCCTATTTGTGGAACGCATTTCTCCCTTTTTTCCATTGCCTCTTCAGCTCTTGAAGACAATTCTTCTGATTCTGAGTTGAAGAAAATGTTTTTGTTTGCTGCTTTAAAGATCACTAGGCTTCAAATTCGAAAATGATAGCATAACTGGAATTCGAGACTATCAAGGTTTTTGTTGGTCAAAAGGACCTTTGCTAACCAGAGTATCCATTGCAATCACATTGATTTTTCAGCCAGTATTAACTGCATATTCTTTTAGAAACATACAGTCTGTTTAGAATAGTACATTCTAAGTGAAAGTTGCCGCATAATGAAGCGAGCAAAACCGATAACAAACTATTTTAAACCCAAAGAAAAAAATATAAATGACAAAAAGGATTGCTCTAAAAAGAGAAAGTTAACGCCGTCTGAAGACAGCGTTTAAGAAGAAAGAAAAGCAGCATTAGTCCCATTGGACCCTTCTAAAGGTAATTTTATTTTAATTCAAAAGAAAAACTGCATAGCATTACATGAATAAAATGTTTAAAATGAAATGAATCTAGATTATTTCTGTTAGCTTGGTTTGCATTAAAAAGTAGAAAATAAAAAAGACTTCTGTTTATAACACTCGAACATTGCTGTTGCTCTCTCAAATAGATATTTATGTAAATTCTAAAGCAGCTAATAAAATTAAAACTAAAAACTTGAAAGGAGAACAGATGGTATGCAGCTTTGAGCGAATAACTTTCTACCGTTTATATTTCTTCCCTATTTTTTTTTTATTCAAATTTTTTTAACTGCTTTAGAATTAGCACAAACATAAATAAATAAAAAGCAACATATAAATATAACGATATGAAAAGCAATTTCATTTTTTGCGAAATATAAATCAAGAAGTCTTTTATTTTATTTCATACTTTTAATGCAAGGTTGGGTTTTTTGCCGGCAAAAAGGTATTTTTGCCGGGACCGTGGAAAAAATCATGGCAAAAATGGAAAAAAAACGGCAAAAATGGAAAAAACGGCGAAAACCTAATTGCAAATAAAGTAGCATTATATTGTTAATCAAGAAATTGTGACACTATAATATAAATAATGCACTTTAATATTTTAATTATATATCTCTATGTTACTTCTAATTTATAAGGTGAAAAATAAATATAGAAATGATGGGATTGAAAAACTTAAGATTTTAAATGCTTGCTTAAACAATTTTTTTTCAGAATGAGCCAATTCCTTCATTGCTAAAACAAAGAATTTTTACTTAAGCTTAGTAAAAAAAGATTGAATTCTAACCACACACACACACATATTATATATATATATATATATATATATATATATATATATATATATAAATAATAATAAAAGTGAAAAATATTGAAAAGACCACACCAAGAGCCCATAGATGCGCAACGCAGCAAAACTAAAAAGCCAAGTAAATATAAAATTAAGCAAACAGAATTACAAATATTAAACAAATTATAAATAACAAATGATGATAAAAAGGAAAAATGCAAACAGCTATTAAGTAGGAATAGAAAAAGAGTGAATCCAGAGCTCATCAGCCGTGGAGGATTCATTAATTATGGTCAAAAGACCAAAATTTTCACTATAAACTAGAAGAGAATGCTCTATATTACATGTACTGGAGCTTAAGAATTCTCTTCAGTTTATAGTTAAAATTTTGGTCTTTTGACCATAATTAATGAATCCTCCACGGCTGATGAGCTCTGGATTCACTCTTTTTCTATTCCTACTTAATAGCTGTTTGCATTTTTCCTTTTTATCATCATTTGTTATTTATAATTTGTTTAATATTTGTAATTCTGTTTGCTTAATTATATATATATATATATATATATATATATATTTTTTGAAGTAATCACTTTTTTCTTTATCCCACTTAGATTTTTAAGCTATTTAATTAATAATGGAATATTTACTTGAATATAGAAAAATATTAACTTTTCCTCACTAAAGAAATAATGCATTTACATGCAGTACAGTACCTAAAGATTTCTGTACACTAATCGCAACTCTTCAAATGTGTCCTGCAAGTTCTGCTGCAATAGAGAGATATTTCTCAAATTTTTCTTTTGTATAATCAAAAATACGAAACCGTTTGTCAGTTGCTTTCTCACGAAACTAGTTTATTGCTATGCCATGCTTAAACAAATAGGTTTTGATGAAGATGGCATAGACTATGATGATTTAAGTGATATTTCAATCTAAAGAAATGTGTATTTTTCTTTTTAATTACTTTTATTTTATAGTTTTATCTTGATTAAGTATACTTTATATAGATATTTAGCATTCTGTAAAAAATGCTATAATAAACAAGCTAATTACATTTTCATTGCAAGTTAATTATTTGTCTTAGATGTTACAAACTGAAATTTTATGTTAATGTTTAAAAATTTAGAAGTAAAAATGCTCCATAACTTTAAAAGTAAGTTGAACCTTAAAATTTTTTTTAAACTATAAAAATAATTAAATTAAAATTTTATCAAAATCTTAACGTGCTTTTACTTTTATATAAAAGGAAAAAACTGTCCGTAAGTTGTTAACACAAAATCTATTTTTGCCACTTTGGCAAAAACTGGCAAAAACCCATTTTTGCCGGACGGTAAAAACCATGGTTTTTTCCGCCCCCGGCAAAAACTTGCCAACCCTGTTTTAGTGCAAACCAAGTTTGTAAAAATAGTCTTTATAGTCTGACCACCGATGAGATTGAAAGCTAAACATCTAGTTCACAGGCGGAAATGGAAGTATCCATTAGCTTTCAGGGATGCCAGCTTTTGTAGATGTGTGTTAGCCTCTAAATTAAGCAGTCACATTGAAATGAATGGAACACTCTCATCAGATACCCTTGATTTCCCCCTGATTTGGATAGAATGGTTTTGACAAGACGTTGCTAGAAAATTTCACTTTAAATTAAATGGAGGGAAAGAAAAACAAAATTATCCATAACATTAAAGAAAAAAATCTTAACCTTTGTTTTGTTTGACACAAGTAACGGACTTGGGGCACCCCATTCCAAGCTATGTAAGATTCACCTCCCTCTTATTTTTTTAATACTAAAAAAAGTTTATGCACACACACACACACACACACACACACATATATATATAAAAGTACCCCCTCCCCGAAAGTCGGGTCTAGCTACGCCTCTGTCAAAAGTCTACGAACTATGAAATGATCGGCTTAAATTTACCTACAAAAATCAAGAAACATGTAGTAGGTACACGGTAGATAAGATAAATACAAAAAAAAGATCGTCACCTCATCGTCACTCTTTTCTTCTTCACTGTTTGATTCATTTACACTTTCATTACTTCCATCAATCTTTTCATCATCAACATCATTTGCACTTTCACCCTCATCATCAGATTTCTTTGATTTAACTTTCTTCTGCTTTTTCTTGCCAGAACTACCTCTTGCTGCTGAAAAAAAAAATATTTATTCAGCAAATGAAGTTTAAAGGAAAAAGTTTTTTCTTCAATATAAAAAGTAACATACATTTCTTCTGTGGAACGTTTTTCCCAGAATCTTGAGGAGTCAATAGGAACTCTAAAATTCTTTCAGTAAGACTATCTTTTTGACCACCACGATCAACATCAAGAATTAAACACATGCGTTTCAAGACAGTTGTACTATATCTAAATAAAAAACAAAGGCAAATCAAAGTAGTATAAAGCACATGTAAAAAAAAAATTTTAATATGTTTCACATACATGTTATTTGAGGAAAACGAAAATTAGGCACCATGCATGAACAACTTTCAATGTCATTATATCTTAATTTCTGCAGAATACTGAGCATTTAAAAAAATGTGAATCTTGCATTTAGTACATTAAGCCTAATTGATACTTCAATCACACAGAACATTACTAAAGAACTGAAAAATATAGTTATATGCAAAGTCTCAAAAAAAAAAACCTATTACTAAAAATAAGCTAAAAAGATAAGTAATTATTAAATAAAAACAAAAAACCCCGACTGTGTAAAAACCAAAAAAACTTAAAAGAAAAATGTATAAACCCAGTAGTTTAGAATGTAATAAGTACTATTGAATAACAACACTGTTGAAATAGTTCTATAACCGTACACAGATAAGACAAATCATAAATTCAAAAGCAGACTAGAAGGATCAACAGTCGGGGCCCATTCCTTTCTGATTCAAGGAACCCCGTAAAATTTGAATGGGCCCTGACTGTTAATCCTTCTATTCTGCTTTAGAATTTATGATTTGTCTTAACTGTGTATACGGTTATAAAACTACTTCAAGGGTGTAGTTATTCAGTAGTACTTATTACATTCTAAACTACTGGGCTTATACATTTTTCTTTTTAGTTTTTACGCAGTCGGTTTTTTTTTTAATTTAATAATTTTTTATTTTACTTTTTAGTTAATTTTCATTCACTTAGTTTTTATGATTATAAGACGGTACATTTCGCAACCTTGTCATTTCATTTAGAGAGCTTGTATCGTAAGGTTTATTATTAAATAACTTGCGGTGGTCTAAACTACTGATAATAAGAAACTCTAGGGACCTAACTAGGTTTAAAGCTACATGTGCTTGACCTTCGGCAAAAATGTGCAAACTTAAGTCAACCACAGTACAGCTATATAAACAGTCTGTATAACTCATGATGACGCAAAATCAGAAACGTCCCCCCCCCCTGTCAGTCAAATCTTTCTCGCAAAACTAAAAAAGCCTCTCAAGAAAGTACACGTCGCAAAACTCAATCCTTTGAATCAAGGCAAAAACAAATGCAACACATGTTAGTGATGAAAATCGAATGAGTAGACTTTGTTTTTTGGTGATTGTTGCATAGGTTTATTTTGACGAGGACTGCAAACTGAGTGTCTTGCTTTCGTTATGCATGATATATTTTTCATTATAGTACAGAGTACATATAACGAACACATGAAAAAATTCACCTCACATAGAGGGGAAGTACATTCGGAGCGAGGGTGTCTTGACCCACCAAGCAATCGCTTAGACCACTCGGCCACTGAGACCCCAAATAATAGACTTAGTAAACAAAAAATTCAGACAGTGACAACTACCTGCATTTGTCGCAACATAATCTAAGATTTTTTATTCTACATTGAAAAAAGAAAAACAGCTACTGACTGTATTTATTTCTTTTAAGATATCACATATTATACAGGGTGTTCCGCTTTAACCTGCAAAAACATCTATTTTCGCAACCGTTAGTCCTGGATGCATACTTCCAAACGCAAAAATGGTCAAAACCAGATGCAGAGTTAAGGTATTGAAAGTATGAAGCAAAAATAAAAATGAGTTAAAAAATACAAAATTTAACTTTTTATATGGGTCCTAGGTTACCTTACTTTTTTAGGGAAATAATCTCCAATGAAAGATATAACTAACACAAAACATTTGATATTTGGGTGACCAAAACTGAAAGAGATATTCAAGTTCAAAGTTTTAAGGGACCATATAGAAGATGAGATTAGAACTTATCGCCCTTTTCGAAGAACTGCAGGTTGTCCAAGTAAAAAAACGAAGTATTTATATTTTTCATTTGTATTCAAAAAAAAAAAAAATAATAATAAATAAATGTTATGCCGTGATACGCAAAAACACAAAACCTTAATCAATTATATACCACTCCTATGCACAAATATAATTTTAAACCCTTGTTAACTGCTATATTTACCCTCAAAAGGTGTATTTGACGGCAAGTGTAAAGTGGTGTAAGTCGCAAAACGCTGCGTTTTATTATCTCAGTGAATATTGTTCATACTAATGTCAAACTTTTTGTATTGTAATTATTTTTCAATGGAGATTTTTCCTCTGAACATGAGTTAGAGAACCTGAAGCCCATATAAAAAATTTAATTTGTATTTTTTGACTCATTTTTATTTTTTCTTCAAACTTTCAATATCTTAACTCTGAATCTGATTTTGAGCATTTTTGCAATTGGAAGTATGCATCTAGGACTAACGCTTGCGAAAATAGAGGTATTGCAGGTTAAAACGGAACACCCTGTATACACACTAACACAAATGCATATTGTTCCTAAAATGCAGGGAGAGACGCAATTGACTGCAAAGGCCCTAAATTTTCATATATCACAGTGATGAGAGTGGTCAGAGAGCAAAAAGAAGGAAATCAGGAAAAAAAAAGCGCCTTTTTAAAATCAAGCAGAAAAGAGATGAGATCAAAATTGCTCCGAGTCTGGGACTCCAGGGGCTATTCCAAAATTCAACAAAACTGGCCAATTTACAATTTACCAGTTTCAAAGGCAATATGAAATTTTTTCCCTGTTAATTATGTTTTAAATAATTGCGTAGCAATTAATACAATACATAGCACATACTGTGCTTAAAGAATAGTTTTTATTTTTCAAATTTCATTTATAAAAAAAGATCAGAAAAATGGGGATAACTTGAAAATTATTTGTATATTAAAGTATTACTTTAGTTTTTTTAACTTACATTATTTGGAGTGAGAGGCAAATTGAAGGAAAAGAACTAAAATCTTTTATCTTCGAGATATTTAAACTATGGTTTCGTTATTATTGCTTTTACTAACTTTATTGTTACTAACATCCTATTTTGTACAAATTTGCTGTATTACACCATTTTTGCAAGTTTGTTTATTTTTATATAAATTCAGCAACTTCCAACCCCTGAGTTCTCAAATAAAGAGTTGAGGGAGCCAGAGTTCAATCTTGGCTGAATCACTCCATTATATTAATTTTTCATATTTTTGAGAGAAAAATATATTTTTTAACTAAAGACATTTGAATTTAAGGTATTGAAAATGAGAACGTAAATTTTAGAAAAAGGAGTGTGAGTTAGAGCAGAGTGATAAGTTTTCCATATGTGGTAAAACATACTTTTCACAGAGAGAATTTAAAAAAAAAAAATAATAATAATAATAATAATAAATAAATAAAAACAACTGATTATCCTTTTTCCTTGTATTGGAACTCCAAATTTGGTTTAAAAACTTCACAATACTATTTTCAGCAAGTTACCACCCTATAGCCGGGCTAAGGCAGAAATAAGTAAAATACACCCGACTGATCTGGCGGTGTATTTCATGTATTTCATAATACTATTTCAGGATCAAAAGAACAACTTGAAGTTGCTTCATTTAATCATTAAATTCCTAAATATTTTAGAGGCTGTAAAGCCTGAACCATTAGAGAATCCCCATAAATATTTGGAATGCTTTCTTGAATATATAAACAAAAGTAACCATGCCAAGTTTCAATACAATCCGAGACTTGGAGTTGGAACACATTTTTTTGACTGACTTAGCATTTTGTTCTAAAATAAATTTAAGAGATAAAAATAGTATTGAAATAATACACACAATAAGCAGATACAAAGTAGCACATGGTGAAAAGAATCCAACATTAAACATGGTTGAAATATTTGCAGGATGGAAAAAGATTGAAATCTCAAACAAGGCATGCAATTTTCGGCAAAACACGTGTTTGACATTGTTGGCATGTTTCCTAAACATACGTTTTCGGCACCTCATGCGGAGGATGAAGATTTGAGGGGGGAAAATAGAAAAAATAAGAAAACAGGGACCGAACTTCATTTAGTTTTCAAAAAACTAAGACATTTTCAGAAAAGTAAGGATTCTTTAGGGACCTTTTTGCTTGGTAAAATTAAGGGTTTCTTAAAGATTTTTTAAGGAAGTACAAACCCTGTAGTAGTCCTGCTAAGCGCAGCTATGCTGCATGATTAAAAAAAAAATCATAAAAGCTTACCTAAGGATTGATATTTAAAAGTGTAACTCAAAATGTTATAAAGCTCACTTACAGTCATTTGCTTCTCCCTGCCTCATATATTGTTCTTCAAAAGGATATCAACAATGTTTCTTCAAATTTTTCTTTTCCTTTTCAGATGGGATTTCATGGCTAATATCACTTTGATAGTTAATTTCAGAGATCAAATAGTGAAATTTTTTAGTTTCAAACTCAAAGAAATTAGGTGGTCTTTCCTTTTTGCCACAGTACATTTATTATGTTTTCTTCGCATACACTTTTAAGTTTCACTTTTCGAGCTGAATTCTTTGATGCCAAAAAGTGTATGCATTTCATTAAAAATAATCCTTTAAAATGGAAATGAACAATTTTTTTTTTACTTAAAAAATTACAAACGTATGTGATTCCTTAACCAAAACATTTCATCATTACACTTTAAAATTATTACTTTTTGATGAAATATATGAACCCTTACGTGCCGGACAAAGTGTATGCTTTTTCGTGGAATGCCCTGTGGTTAAAATAGCACCACTAGTATTAATACCCTCTGGAAAATCTCATACAACTTTTTCCAAAGCTACATTAAAAAGACATGCCAATGCATTGCTTCACCTAACTCCATTGCAGACCTGAAAGAGAGTAGATGTTTCATCCTGAGTTTGCACCACAGATATGGTTTTTGTAAGAAGAGTGAGCCTTACAAGCCTCATTAACTTTGCTGAAACTTTGAATTTAGACAGACCTTTTTGTAGCCGAGTTCGATCAATGCTATCATAGACTGCTACAAAATCTACAAACAAATGACCAGTTTCAATCCCATATTCATTACATTTTCTCAATGTTTCTCTCAAAGTAAATATTAAGTAAAGCAAGCACAGCAGGGTGTCTACTCAAAAAACTCAGATTTTCCCAGATTTTCCATACCCCAAATAAAATTTTTCCAGGTGCTTTTTTAAAGGTTAGTTTAGTTACTTTCGCTATTTTTTTAATTGTTGGCTGTGCTCATGGGAGTTTATACAGATTATGTTTATCTCCCTCTTTAATGTAAATTTTTAACTATTACATCCATCAATCCATAAAACAGTTTTTCAGGTGGGAAGCTTTGCTAATTGCTTCATTAAAATATTAAACATCAAATACATCTCTTCATACAGGAAAGGGATCATTGGTTTACCAGCCTAGAACTTTATTAAAACACCTTGCAATTATGATGCAACAGAAATAAAGAAAATCAACCTTGCTTCCAAACGTCAAAATCATGAACAATAAGGTATTAAGAAAAGAAAAACAAAATAATGTAAAAATTCTTGTAAATTTAAGGAGGTGAGAGTGGTTAGAAAGGAAAAACGAGGCACGTATAAGGTAAAACACCTTCCAACATTAAAATGATTAAAATATTTGCAGTGAAATCTCAAACAAGGCACGCAATTTTCAGCGAAGCACGGGTTTGACGTCGTTAGCATGCTTTCCAAACATACGTTTTTGGGGGATAACGCAAGGATGAAGATTCTAGGAGGGAAAATAGAATGAATAAGAAAATGGAGACTGAAAATTAAGAAAAATCAGAATCTTTTTTATTTTTAAAATAAAGGGGAGCACTGTGAGGCCTGAAAGAGGCAAAATGAGGAAAGGTTAAAAACCAACAGAAAAAGACACTGACTCCATGCAAGAAAATCTTCGCTCTTTCGGGGCATTTTTCGTTGTGAAAAAAAAAAACGTTCATTTTTCGATTGCAGTTTTTAAGTGCCAGCGTCGGTTTAGATAAAAATTTACAATTTTTTTCGTGAAATCACAATAAAAACGAAGACTAGATCTCATAGTACTTAATTCCTTGGGAAAAAAATGGAAAAAAAAAAATTTGGAGGACAAAATTTGAAAACTCCCTGACTTTTCCCTGACATTTTTGACAATGTCATTTTCCCTGACAATTCCCGGTTTTCCCGGAGCGTACGAACCCTGTCATCCTTGCCTGAAGAAAGGTACAATTACATGACTCAAAATTTAAATTTAGAGTTCTTTTAATTTTTGTAAATACCAAAAATTCAGTCAGTTATTAATAGGCATAATCATCCTGTTTCGTAGATTTTCTAGAGAAAACTTTTGTATAAGAATGAGCATCAAAGGACTTCTGTGCCAAATTTGGCACTGAGTCCTATATCCCTGCAAACAGCACAAATGAGAAGTTGAAAGCAAATGACACTGCCATGTATTAATGCTTATTAGAGCAATTATACAAATTATTCATCAAAAAATTATAGGGAAAAAAAATGTAAAAAAATTTATATCAAATCAATGCAATAGAGACTTAGTTATGCAAATCTCACTTACTTATTAAGCATCAATAATTTCTTTTTGTATTCATCACTGTCTTTATCAAAAGGAAATCCAGAAAATTTTCTGATATTCCTTTTCACAGATTTTTCCTGTGGGATAAAAGCATCATACGGTAAATTTACATAGATCTTTATTATTAAATCATAAACTAAAAACTGTTAGTATATTTCTTTTAAAGACATAGATCTATTTATTTAAACAATAGAACAGTTAACATTTTAAAAATTAAACAGTTTACAGTACATAAACTACAACGCAGGGTTTAAACTGGGTTCAAAAATTCTTTAGCATAAAAGCTAAAATTGAGGGGAAAATGTCAGCAAAATGCTAAAATGCTACAAATTCTCATATATTTATATATGCATAAGTGTGTTTCATCTCCAGTTGAAAATAAAATTCATATTTCATCTGTGACATCTTTGAAGAAATAAGTACAACAGCTATTTTTTTAAAACATAAAATAAAGAAAGAAAACACGATTGGTGTTTAGAACGTTGCAGTCTCCTCCTCCTAATAAAGCAGTTATTGGGGGGACATAATGCTAGATAAGACTAATAGTTATTGAACTTAATTATAGTTTAAACATCTTAGCTAAGATTTAAAAAGATTAAGTTGATTATCGCCATACATGCTTCCTCTTTAGGATCATAGATTTCTTCTTTTTTTTTTTTTTTTTAATTAATTTATTTTTTATCTGAGCAAAAAATCGAAAATGCATTGCTTTATTTTCGCAATTCAGAAGGTGTTTTTGCATTATGCGAAAAATGCGACCGTAGCGGAAACCCTGCTACAACGTTAAAGCCACATTCACTAATACCACATTTGTATTCACATGAGTTTGAAAAGATTTTATTTTTACATGCATTAAGGTTGGTAGGTTTTTGTAGGTGAAGTGCCACGTTAAAAAAGTTTCTTGTCTAGAATTGTCTGAAACCTGCATGTGTATTAAGATTATTTATTAAGAAAAAAGTAATTACTATTAATGAAAGCTAATCCCATTTAAACTATTATATGCACATAAAGTGCATATAATAATTGCATTACATACAATTTATCATGTAATAACATCTTAGTTATTTTATTATGATAGAAAATCAAAGTTAACTATTGCAAACCATAATATGAACATTCAAGTATATTTAGAACAAGGGTAATTTTTTTTAAACTAAATCAGGAATTTTGCAAGTTAGTGCTAAGGTAAATAAAGAGGCACTTGTGAACACAACATCAAGGGGCACATATGAATAGTTCCCATATCCTCTCCCTAATATTATATATCAGTGTAGAATATTATAAGTGCTAAAAATACTGAATATTTATAACTACTATTTTTTCAATATTAGAATTTATTGCCAATTAGTTATTATTATTAAATATGTATTTATTTATTCATTAAATTTTTCCATTACTAAGCAGTAGATAACAGTAGTATTATATAACAGTCCTGAAGTATTATATAACAGATAGTCATATAATACTTCAGGAAATCAAAAGACAAAAAAATATTTTCTTTTAATTAAATCATAAAAATCATTTTAACTTTTATTTTTACCTTATTTCAAAAAAAATATCATACACTGCATGTAACTTAAAAACAATACATAATTAGAATAATCTTTACATATCAAAAATATTCTTCGTACTATGCAGATTTATCATTTTTTTCGTGTCTATCCAGTGCCTACAGAACAGGCTACAAGATTCTAGCATTTTGCAGTGAGCAGAATTTTTCTTTAAGACTCAATTACAGTACAATTTATACTGACACAATGTAGGTTAGAAACCCTTCAATGTAATTGACATATTCATATATGTTTCATACTAAAGAGTTTTTCTTTGAACTATGATGCTTGTAACACATTTTCTAATGGTGTTCATATGTGCCCCTGGCCTGTTCACATGTGCCCCCTCTATAGGGGCACATGTACGTAGACCAACTGAACAAATTTTTTAAAGAATAACATAAAGTAAAGAAAGAAAGTAAAGAATCTGAAAATTTTCCATGACAGAAAGAAAAGACTATTTAATCAAGGAGAAGTTTGTGTGCTGAAAAAATGAAAATATTTTTGGAAAAATGAAGAAAGGAAAAAATTGTTCACATGTGCCCCCTTCCCCCTACTTTCTTCACACCATTTACCTAAAAATTTGCTTCTGAAAATTGTACCTTTATGTTTACATAAAACATTACAGGATTTACTTGGGGGGGGGGGAGGAGCACCACCATACAATATGAACCCCAGGTGTCATTCGTGGTATGAACAAATTAAATAAGCAAAATACTAAAACTTCCTTGAATTAACTCATTCATTTACATTATGCAACAAAAAAGATTTTGTCTGCATTTTAGCTTTGAATTGTTTTTTTTTTTCTACTAAATTTGGGTTGAGAAACACAATTTAATAGATTTTTTTTAAAATTAGCTCTTGTTTTTAAGATACACAAGAGCACACTGGAGAAAGATGCACAGCAACCACACAATGATTTGAAGGTAAGGTTTAAAAAGGAGAAGAAACATGAGCAATAAATGTAATTAAATAGGTCCTGTTTTATTAAACAATGTCAATTTTTCAAAAAGCAGTGTCTGCTTTTAGCCAATACTGCTTCATTTTTGATTGTGTTTTATTTGTCAAAGAAGGACCATCTCATGTAATACATGTAGTTCAGTAGCATTTGGAGAGCATTAATTCAGCCCAATGACCCTGATATCTGTGGTCCATTGCACAGATATCTTAGTGAAACCTTTCCTCATCATTCTTAACTTCAGTTTTTAAGCAAAATATCCTGGAGTAAGTGAACAAAATAGTTTCATACACGTCTTTCATCAATGGTCACAGTACTTCCGTAGAGATTTTTTGACCAACTGTTTTTAGGTCTCATCTTCTCTACTGCTTAGAAATACTTGTAATTCACCCTTAACAGCTTCCTAAAGGTTTTTTCAAAAACAGTGATCTTCATAATTGCGCGCTTATTTGAAGGGTCCTTAAAAATTCTCGCCTCAACCTTAGTTTTAATATTTCTTGGAAATTTCCCTCTAAGGTATTAGAAAACCATCTTCGTTCACAGCTTTCAGAGTACTTACTAGAGGCTAATTTTGGGCAGTAAAATTTCCTGAAGTCCATTGCCAGGGACCGCGCTAAGCATTCACCAATGCGCCAAATGCGATAAAACCGTAAATTCGGCGAAAAAAAAAATTCGAATTTGGCGAATTTATTGGCGAACAGAAAATTTTCTAAAATATACACAGAAGAGAAAAAATCTCCCTTCAGATGTCAATCTAGATAAAAAATTAGGTCCGTTCACAAAATTCGGACCCTTTGACTAAGACTTTTGAAATTTGGCTAACACTTTAAAAATTTGGCTAATTTACTGGCGAACATTTCGAAATCCTTAGCGCGATCCCTGCATTGCAGTTTTATGTAATGAGATTTTCTATTCCAAACAGGGGTCAAAGTCAAAAAGACAGTCAGTTCCATGGTTGGTGCTTCTATCATCCAGGAAAAAAAAGAACATTAGTGAGATTTACTACCCTAGTTGGCTCTGTATCTTGAAAACTAGAGCTAATCTCAACATTTTATGGTGATTATCGTGTTTAGCCAGGCAAAATAATTCGGAAATAGCTGAGCCAGATGCATTCTTGATGTTGATTAGAGCTATTTACAATTAGAGGATAAGAATCAACAATTTATTACTTTTTCACTCTTATCTTGTTCTATGATTTAATTTTTTTTTTCTTTTGGAAGATAACAATCCGTCAAAAGACTGAAAACTTTTAACCCTGAGAGCAATAGAACTAATAAATGAAAAAAAGAGAAAAAGGAAAGAAAAAATAAACAGAAAAATTAGCCCTTTTCACCCACTAAAGCATATTATGGATCTCCATTGTCCGTGAGACAGACTATCTGCGATCTTTCACCTTTCTAAGTGAATAATAAAAAAAATAAAAAAATTTAAAACTGAATATAGCTTAATGCACCATTGGTAACTGAACAAGAACAAAATCTATTTTGAAACAATTTTGCTTCATTCTTTAATCTCCCTTACAATGACATCATACATTCCAAGATCACCACAATTTGACCTGTTGAAACCTGATATTTTAAACTACACTTCTTACCCAAGTAAACGAATTATCAGACCAGTTTTTTCTCTTAAAGAATTCTGTTTCTTTACACTTTGGAGTAACCTAGCAAGATATGTTTCAGTTTCTGTTTCACTTGTTCAGACTTTTAGTTTTAACTTTTTTTTTTCTATACTCTTATTGTTTTTAGCTATAGTTAAATATATGAGAGTGTTATTGATTGTTTAAAGCTATAGCATACATCTATCTTTTACACATTTTGCAGATTACTTGTGACATGACAGGTAAACTTACACTTCAAAAATAATTTTAAAAGAAATAAGAAAAATTTTTGCTCAGCAAATCATGCAAGTAAAATATTTTTATTGGGACAATAAATTTTAAACTGTTTAATTTTTACATTCATAAAAATGTAAGGAAAAGTAACTCCAAATTCACATGTGATGGTGGAACCAGATTGAAACCTTTTTTTAAAAAAACCTTTGAGTGCTATTAACGTTGCATTGATTTGTTCCGGTAAAATAGTTTTAAGTACTATTTTCCGTTTGTTTGCTTATGCACTAGGGTGGTCACAAGGTATATGGGGGAAAAAAGTTTCATCTAATCTTTTGCAGCACCCCCCTAAAATGTGACACTAGCTTAGAAAATGTGATTTGCAAAGTTTTAGCTCAATCGTATAATATTAACATATGCCGCAAAGAGGGTAAAGTTAAGAAAAAAAAAATTAGGCAAAAAATCATCGTTTTTCAACAATAAAATTAAAACTATTCACCCGAAAGTCCTGGTTCTTGTCTCATTTTATAGCAAATTTTATACTCTTTAGGTCTACCCTCATTCAAATTTTGGCAAAAAATGATGGAGTATATTTTGGAATTTTTGAAAGGATCCTCAAAATTGCACAAAAAGAATAAATTATCAAAATATACATTCTATTACTTCTTTCAGTATATTCATTTCAATCTACGTATAATGCAAAGTTTTCAATGAAAATCAGCAATAATATCAGGAGTATATACTACAGATATGTTTTTAAAACTCAGAAGAAACAGCTTATTTGTAAAACTCCTGAAATTAGCTGTATAAACCTAAATATGGAATGTTGCTTCCCTCCTCGGAGGTCAATAACTTAAAAACACAATACTTAAAAATCTCTTCCTTGAAAGGGCTTTCGATCGATCCCCTAGGGAAGAATATGGTTCCCGAGAAAGAGAGTTATGTTCGCTACCCAAAAAAAAAGCCATAAAATGACCGCAGTGTCCTGTAATCTGGTAAAGGGATCTTGTAATCAGAAGTGAAAATGGAGAAGATTTTTTGTGTGATCTTTAATTGTGACCCCATAACAAAATACCCGATCGTCATATACTTCGTGGGAGGGCTGAAAATCCGTCGAGACACCTCAAAACATTTGCTAAATGTTGTACTTTTAGTTAGTATTTGCTTTGCAAGTCTTCAAGCATCAAAATTTGTAAATTACTTTTCTCTCGAGATTTAATGGAGAATGGCTCTATCTTCGAGTTCCAAAGCAACAACGAGCATGAATTTGAGACAAAAAGACGACACTTTTTTAATCGGTCGCATGTCTCATCAAATCACAGGTTCCAAGTTACCTTCAAATATCCAAGTCTTGCGCAGCTTATTTTATAACTTGTGTCAAGTAAAACTGAGCCTCAGAGATGCTTCAAGTCTTACAATAAAGGAAGTTCTTATTTTTTGGAAGAAAGCCAAGATACCAAGCAAACAATTGAAAAACTGTGTTACAAAGCTAGAAAAACTGTATGAGTGGAGAAAACAGCAAAAGAGCTGCGAGATCCAAAAACGCCATTCATATTCAAAAAGTTTGCTTTTGAGTCAACATTTGATGACCTATTTGACATTGCTCATCAGAATGCACTAAATAACATTGCTGAAGAAAACAGGCAGTTTTTGATGCTACAAGGAAAGAAAGGACATCCTGGTTGCATGGGAGGCGTTGACATGAAATTTTAAATTAGAACAGCTACAGCAGAGCCATTAGATCACGACCCTTAAAATTTAATTTTAAGTAGAAGTGTTACCCGACTTCGTAGACAGCAATTTCGCCAGCAAAGATCCAATCTTATGAAAAATAGATTCAGGAACACAGATTTAGAAGGAGCTGTTGTGCACTGGGATGGGAAATTGCTTTCTGATGTACTTAGTAAAGAAAATATCGAGAGGCTAGCTATTGTCATATCATGTGGCGATGAAGAACAATTGATAGGTGTTCCAATCCTTGAAAACACAGGTCTGATTCAAGCAAAAGTTGTATTTTCAGCAGTAGAAAATTGGGGAGCAGTTGAAAAAAGTTCAGGCAATGTGTTTTGACACTACTTCTGTAAATACTGCGCTCTTTAAGTGAACATGTATTCTGTTAGAACAGTTATTTCAGAAAAATATTCTGTACTTAGCATGTCGCCACCACATTTTTGAAATTATTTTAAAAGCTGTTTTCATTTGCAAAATAGGTTCAGCAACTGGTCCTCAACCAGATATCTTTAAAAAATTTCTGGTTGAATGGTCAGGAATTGATAAGACGCAGTTCAAAGCAGCTTTTGAAGATACAGATATCAGAAATAAAATGAGTAACCCAGACGAAATTTCAGGCTTTCTTTTTGAACAATTAAAACAGCGACAGCCTAGGGATGACTATAAAGAAGTAATTAAGCTTTGTTTAATTTATTTAGGGAGCCTTCATCCAAACAATGCTACTTTTCGAGTACCTGGTGCTTATTCATCACGCCAAATGAATGGCAAAGGCCATATACTCCTTAAAAATATTTCTTTTCAGGGATCAGTTTTCCATAACTGATTTAGAGAAAAAAGGCATTGAAGATATCTGTTTATTCAGTCAATACTTACGTAAAAGCATGGTTTAATGCACACAATCCATCTTTGGCTCCCAATCAAGACCTACACGGCACGACATAAAATAACTAAACATCTGTTGTATCTAAACTCGGAGCAAGTTGCATTTTCCTCTTTTGATAATAGTTTAGAAAAAAGGATCAAAATAAACATGGTTGCAAAATTAAGATCTGAAGCAGGAGGTGATGAAGATGATGGCGATGATAGGGATATTAAAACACAGTTCCATCTAAATGAAGTTAGTATTTTATTGGATAAGAAAGTACACTATTTCGTTTCTCCTAGAACTTTTAATTGTTTTAAGAGATTAGCAATTGATAGATTTTTTAAATGCTGATCCTGATGAATGGTGTGAAAACCAAAATTATATTAAAGCAAAAAATATTGTGCATTGTTTTTGAGTTGTCAATGACACAGCTGAATAGGGTGTAAAATTGATTCAAGACTTCAATTCTTTTTTAACAAAAGACGAAGAGCAACAACAGTTCTTGTTGCAAGTTGTATCTGAATGCAGGCACATTTTTCCAGCTTCATCGAAAGCTACAATAACCAAGCCATTACCACCTTAACTTTTATTTCAAGAGTAATAACATAATGATATCTAATGTAACTGTGTTGTGTAAAGAATAAAATGCATTTGAACTACTATTGTCATTTTACCTTTTTGCTTTCTCTTAAAACTTAACTGGCCCCCCTAGTTGTTCCTTTTATGTAAATAAGCAATTTGTTACATTTAATTATTAATATGCATTCAATTAAAGCCTTTTTAAAGAAAAACATAAAACCAACAAAGAGAAAACGTGTAATTGAAAATCTAATGCTTTTTGGTCTTTGCATGAAATCTCCGTATTGATGATAACCTCTACGACCTGACATGAAAAATATCAAATACCACTCTGTAAATTTTTGTTAAAAAAAAAAGATGAGAGAGCATTTCACAAGAATAAAATTTCCTATAAAATGAGACCAGAGCAAAGTTTCTAGGACGAATAGTTTAAGCTTAAAAGCTGTGACCACCCTATTATGTACACATGAAAGACTAGAAAATTTCTTCATACACAAAAGTAACGTTATTCACACACACTGCAAAATGCAGAAAAAAAAATCAGCCAAATAGTCGGAAAAATAAAAAGAGAAAACTGCCCCCCCCCCCTCCCGAAAATAGTGGATTTGAGGAAGAATCTAATGCCAGCTAATGGAACTAAGTCCATCCACAAAGCAAATGTTTAGTAGCAAGTAATTCGATACTCAAGCCCCACACTTAGCTTCTGAAAAATCTTGCAGGAATTCATGTTAGCTCTGTGAGATACATTACTCATGATAAACTCAAATAATATCTATTTAGCATTAAATTAAATTGGGCATTGTTATGCAAGTCCACTTTGTCCTTGAATTCCCATTTGTATGAGTGAAACCCGGATATCTAAAACTGATTAACGGGGCGAACGGAAGGAGCAGGGGACTTTGGGGTGCCATGCTATTAATACAAAAGAAAGAACTTTTTATGCTAACATTGCATGTGTGTAAATCAATAACTAAAAATCAATCTTTAATATACTCAACTAATTCTTCATAAGAAATGAAAACTTTATAAATACTTACAGCACCCAGTTTGTTGAACAGAATCCTATGCAATGGCCTTAAATCAACTGCCTTGTACTTCTGAATTTGAAACTCAACTGTAAAAAGTTTTAAAACATAGAATTCAAAATTTGTTACCATATGAACAATAATGTCTCAAAAAGGTCAGAGATATATTAAAAAATACTTAATTACTTCTGGGACATTGACCAAGTTTTTGCCCTTTTCCTTCTGGTATCTCCATCTCTTTATCTTTTGGAGTATGAAAGCTCACCTCAAGACGCTCGACTTTTTTACGTGCTCGACATCCTGTGACTTCAACTGGTCTATCCAAAAGACCCACTGCAAATAAAATGAATAAAAAGAATTGACAACAAAAATATGAAACAAATAAAATAAAAGAATAGTGACAAAGAAAGAGTGGTAGTCTAAAACTTATTAACTCTTTTATTTATTAACTATTTACTCTTATATACAGAGATAATTAACTTATTTCTGTATTGCTCAATACAGAGAGCAGGGCTTTCAGTAGACTTTTCCAAAATTTTAGGGGAATTTTAGAACTTTTTGACAAAATTTTAGGAAAATTTTAGGGACATTTTAAGTTACAATCTCTTTTAAACCAGGGTTCATACCCTTCAGGGAGAAAACAATTCAAGCACTTTTCAAGGCAATTTTTTTTTTTCAGGGCAATATCATAAATTTGTACTCTAAAAACATTGTATGCAGATTTCATTTGAATTCAAACAGATAAATAATAGGCAATAATATAAAAAAGTAAAAGAAAACAAAATTGCCTTTTCTACAACAAGAGACACTTTCAGACAGAAGTCAGCACAGTTTGCCACTGTTCAAAAATTGTTTGGTCGTAAAAGGAAAAATATAAGCCTAGCTACTTGAAAAATCAGCTTTCGATTTTTTGAGACACATCAATACACACACACCATAAGAGGACTAAACGAAAAAAGGTTTTGATTGATAAATTAGCCCATCTGAACATGGATTACTAAGAATTATATGTCATTTCTTTTTTTTTTTCCCAAAAATATCTGTTATCATACACTTATATAACACTGTAATGCTCATATTTCATGTAAGCCAGCCAGAGCAGTTCAATATCATTCGCTTCGGCAACATTTACAGTAGCTTCTTTATTTGGTGAATACTGTAAAAGCACTTATTTTAAAGAGACTTTCATTTTCGCATGTGAAATTTTTTGTACAAATCGCAAAAACTTAAGCGTCGCAAACTACTTTTGTTTTTCAACTTTCTGCCATTAATTTTGTTCATATAAAATTCATGAAATTTCAAAATTGCGAAGTCACCGATATCGTCATTTTCGTGAAAATAAGTGCTTCTACAGTTTAGGAACAATAATCTGATCGAAATCTAGAATGTTCATCCACGGGGCATTCTCTGCAGCTAGAAAAAACAAAGGAGTTAATAAATTTACTGTTATTGCTAATTCATATACTTTTATTTTTAAGCCAAGCTCTATTCAATGCAAATATTGGCAAAATATGAAAATTATGATGGCAAACAAACTAGTGGCATCAAACAAATATAACGTATGGTGTCAAAATGATATGCCTGAGGTCAACTCTTATTTTTATGAGTCTTATTTCTCATTGCATCCGCTGATGTACTTGCATAAGATTTGTGCCAGTCAAATTTGTTTAAACCTTGATTTTTTTTTTAAAGTTTATTTAAAAGTTGTTTCCAGAAATCGCCACAAACTACTAATTTTTTGTATTGCACTACTTAATACACTATTTTTTTTAAGTAGAGCACTACACTACAAACTACTAAAAAATGCAGCTACTACAGTAGAGTCGCTACTTGTAGCATGCTACTTCCAACCACTGGTTCGGATTGTCTGATGTTTTGGATTTCTGAGCTCCAGATTGCTGGGTTCTACTGTAAATGAATAGATTTTCTTTAACACAGTGCTTTAAAATGCATAAAAACATTTCTTAAATGACCCTTCAAGAAATGTTAAATACTTTTATTAGTTAAAATTTTGTTTAAAAGAACCAGGTTTTTAGAATTTTTGTTAAAATTAGGAGATTAAGAGATATTTTGGTGGTTTTTTACGCTTTAGTAAGAATAAGTGAACTCCCAAAAGAAGATGCAGTAGGAATTTTTCTAAAAAATAAAAGAAAAAAGTAGTTATGGATTATTAACCAGAAATGGCCACCAGTTTCTGGCTATATTTCCTACCATAGCCCCTCTACTAGAGTTCAATCTTGGCTTTATCATTCAACAAAATCAGTTTTTAATATTTTTTAGAGAAAAATATTTTTTTAACTATAAACATTTTAATTTAAGGTATTGAAATTGAGAATGTAAATGTTAAAATTAGGTTTGTTTGTAAAGTAAATATTTACAGCAGAGAGATTCTAAGTTTTACTTATATGGTAGAATATACTTTTCACAGCAAGAATTTAAAATAAATAAATATATAATTGTTTATCCTTTTTCCTTGCATTGGATCTCATAATTTGATTTTAAAAACTTCATAATACTAATTCAGGATTTAAAAAAAAAAAAAGCTTGAAGTTGCTTTATTTAATCATGAAATTCCAAAAAACTTTACAGGCTGTAAAGCCTAACCTAAACTATTAGAGATTTACCATAAATATTTTGAACGCTTTCTTAAATACATAAAAAAATGCAACCATGCCAAGTTTCAATACAATCCAAGGCTGAGAGTTGAACCACATTTTTTTTTTTTTTAGTCTTTTGTTTTTTTTTCTAAAATAAATTTAAGAAATAAAAATATTTTTGAAATAATGAATAAAACAAACAGATATAAAGTAGCATATGGGATAAAAACCTACCAACATTTAAAATGATTAAAATATTTGCAGGATACAAAAAGGTTGAAATCTCAAACAAGGCATGCAATTTACAGCGAAACGTGTTTGACGTCCTTGACATGTCTCCCAAACATAAATTTTTGGCAGATATCATGGAGGATGAAGATATGAGGGGGTGAAATAGAAAAAATAAGAAAATGGGAAAACTTGATATAGTTTTTAAAAATTAAGGAAACTTCCAGAAAATAAAGATTTTTTCAGGGTTTTTAAGAACTTTAATTTTACTTGATGAAATTAAATGATTCTTAAGGATTTTTTAAGGAAGGACAAGCCCTGCTGTACTTTCCAGGTTATTATGGAATTTTTCAAAATTCCCTGTTTCTTCAGGCTGTGCTATGAAAATATTCGAGAATGGGTTGTCATTCGACAACCCATTCTCGAATATTTTATTGAAAAAAAAAATCAACTCCTGGTGACACCTATTAAGGGAAATTACTACTAAAAATGATATTAGAATAATTGGGTTACTGTTGGATGGCTTACTCTAGTTATAACCCTACGGCCCCCTAGGAAGAATAATGTATAAAAAACATATTGTCAACAATGGAATAATTTGAAATTGAAACACTGACTTGTTTCTTCATCATCCTCATCCTCTTCTTCACTTTCTTTTCCACTTTCCTCTTTTCCACTGTCAACATCTTCCTTGACATCTTTTTCCGCATCATTTTTATCACTATCTTTGGGAGATTCCTGGGCAGCTTTTCCCTCAACTTTTGAAGAATCATCTTCTTTGACTTCAGGAGGCTAAAATAATACAATTTATTACAATTAGGAATGACTTATCCTGAAGACTGTCTTTATTAAGACTTTTATTTTCAGACTAAAAAAAGGCATAAATTCAAATTTAAGGTCTAATACAGGCTAATTGTAATGTTTTTCGATTAAAAAAAAAATTTGATCGATGACTTGGAAAAAGAAAGACTAATCAAAAGACTACTGCCCTGGGCAGGTTACCTGCATATACAAGGGTGAACCCAGCTTCTGGAGCAAGGGCGGTCATTATCGGAACAGGGCGTCTTAAGTACAATTTTTGGATTTAAACAGTAAATATTCGACCCAAATATAGTTTTAGGCTATATTTGGTCGCTTGCTTAAGCGGTATCATGACTAGTGATGTAAAACACCCGGGATTTATTTATTTCTAAGGATAAATACCCACGGGTTCATACTCTATTTGGATGAAAAAATTCCATGACTTTTCCAATACTTTTTCATGACTTTGTAAAAATGTTCATGACTTTGTTACATGAAGAGAATAGTACAATTAAATATCAAGCCTGTTAATTTTTTTTTTAAATCAGCATTAGCAAAACTTTTACGTGCATGCCACCACCTCACTGAAGCACTTACTTGTGATTGAAAAAATATCAGTGTTCACCATAAAAACTAAGCTATTATTTGTCTTCATCATATAAATTTATACAGTGAATGAAATATAATGATGTTTAATGTCTAACTTTTTTTTTTTTTTGTAAACAGGCAGAATGATAATGAATGGGACAAAGGTTGAATGATTCATTAATACTTTTCAATAAATTTGCTTCAAAAGTTGCCTTTTAGTGTCAACAATGCATTCATCCACATAACTTGACAGTATTTTGGTTCTTTAAAGCAAAGCCACATTCTGTAGTAAATTAATGTTTCTAAGTCAGATATTTATTTTTTAAAAAAATCAGTAGTGACTAAATCTTCTGATTTAAATGTACTTATTTACTTATTTGCACATATTACAATGCATACAAATTAATAGGTTTTAAAATTCTAGAACATAGTGGATTCCCAACATTGAGTTTTGTGGGCCGTATGTTGGGCACTACTGTTTTAGAGTATTAGAATTCCCCTATTTCTGTATGTTATCACCTGACTAAAGATCTTTATTTTTTAAAACCTCCAACAAATTAATTTAATAATATAGTTTTTACGAGTGGTGGAAACGAACTTGAATGCAATTGAATTGCATTTTTGAGTGGGCATGGTAAAATCAAGAATGTGCAAGTTTGCTACTACAGAATAAAAAATGTAAGAAGTGTTGAAAATAGTGGTAAATTCAAAATGAGTGATGTGCAAGCAATAAACTCACATTGCAAAAAAAGATGAACGGCTGCAACATAAGTGGATGCAATGAGATTTCAAAACTTAAGATTCGTTTTTGGGATCGTTCAATTTTCCAGTTTTAATAGCTTTTATGTGCAATAATGCGCTCAATCCACAAAAAAGTGGACATGAGGATGAAAATTTAAATTTTGTTGAGTATGGTTGAAATTTTTCACATAGAATGTGAAAAGTGTACTAGTTCATATTTTACAAAAAAAGAATTAAATTTGTCTCAATAACATACTTGTTTTAATTAATAAAGTGGGACTATGTCTGTGTAAAAAAGACTGAATCAAAAATGCTTATGTTTCATGGTCTCATGCAGCTCAACAAATAATTCTACAACTCTCTAAATTTACACACATAATCTGACATATATTACTGAGGGTTTTTGCCCAAAGAGAAGTGTTTACTAATCTTCGTTACAAAAGGGAAGCATATTTAATTATTCTCAATTACTATGTCACACCCGCAACAAAAAGATACATTTATATTTTCGGAGAAAAATTTATTTGCCTGTAAGTCATGAAACTTAGTATTCAAAAATAATTCATTGAGGTACTTTCAATAACAGACATAAAAATAATTAATTAATATTTTAATTAAAGTTATTAAGCATTGCGGGTGTGACATGTTCCTGTTGCGGGTGTGACATCATACTAAAGTCACACCCGCAACATATTTTAAAATTGAACACAAATGTAATGTTTAAGAAATTTATTAAACAATAATATGCTGGATTATATTTAGATGACAAAACTATTTCCTTTGATTTAGTTGTGGGAACCCTAGTTTATAAATCAAAATTAACATAGTGTGTGCAAATTTATTCATTTTAGATTGATAAATTTTTACTTCTATGTGCAAGAAAATAATATGTTTGTAAATCATAAGACAAAGAATATAATTTATATTGTACCTATAATGTTTTTATTGAAATTAAATTAATAGTTTCCAAACAATATTATGTTTACTATTATTATTTTAAAAATAAATACAATATTCAGTGTGGATTGTTTTCTCTCTTTTAATTCAAATAGTATAAAAGTAAGGAATTAGAATACTTAAAATTGCTATTAAAGTTTACTAAGATAGAATAAATTGTATTTAGGCAAAGTTTGAAACGAATTAAAATTTTAATGAATTTCAATTGCAATTAATGAATTTCAATTGTAAATAAGGAATTCCAATTGTAAATCCAGCTCCAAGAACAATACAAAATACAGAATCAGTGCTCATGTTATTCCTATTAATGAAGTTACAGTTGGTATAGCACTAACTTCAGAAAATGCAGATGAGAGAATTTGCTGCCACATCATTCTGATAAAAATATACTGGGATCTGTTACTTACACAATTGCAGTTGAAATTTTTATCGAAGTAGTTTTGTTCACAAATAAAGCAAATAGATGACGATGATATACAAATAGAGTATCTGAGGAAAAGTTCAGTGAATAAGTATATTTGGCCAAATCAGCCATGATGCATGTATCCGGGAGAAACAAAATATTATTTAAAAAAATGACAACTCCAAGAAATGAAATTTGTTTTCTACATTACTCTTTTGATATTACAGTCAAACTTGCTTAAACGAGCCCTGATTTAGCAAGAACCCGCATGTAGGAAAGTAATTGGAACAATTTGGTTGGTACAATGTTAAGTGGGAGCACAGCTTCTTTTTAACGAGCAAAACCCGCTTACAATGTGTGCGATTTTATTTTTGTGTGTGTGTGTGTTTTTCATAAAATTGCTGTTGAGTTACAGTTCAGCTTTTCTTTCCTTGGAAAAATTCCTTTAAAATTTAAAAGTCGGTTGAAAGTTAGTAATGAATAAGAAATCTTTAGAACAAGTGACAACCATCTTTTTTTTTTTGTAATTTGTGGAGTAAAGTAGCATTTTAAATATTATACATTTTTTTTTTTTTTGTGTGTTATCTCTTCCAAGTATAATGTAGCTCAAATTCAAGCTAATGCAGCAGAAAGAAATAATAATAAAAGAAATAACGACAATGACAAATATGAATATACACAACCCTCAACATACCCTATGGCTCTAGATGTTACGAAAAATGTGGGGAGCACATGACGAATCTTCTCTCTTTGGGACATAAATATTCCTTAAGAACAATAACAAAGAAAAAGAAGATATAAAAAGATAAGTCAAATTAAACTACTTATCCAACTTCTGTGTACAGAAAAAAATGTGGTTTTTTTTTTACGAGGGATTATTTATATTTTTTTTTACAAACTCGTTTTTCATGAGTACTTATACAAATACAAATGTGACGACCAGCAACAGGCTCTGGGCCCAGCTAGGCTGGTCCTAGTCAATTAATTAGTCCCCAATGAAGATCAATGGCCCTCTTAAAGCTATCCACTCCCTTGCTCATTACCGCCTCTTCTGGTAAGCTATTCCAAGTGCCCACGACCCGGCTAAAGTAATAGTTTTTCCTGATTTCCAAGTTAGCCTGAGATTTAAATAGCTTAAAACAATGACCCCTTGTCCTGCTTTCCCCGCAAAAATTTAATCCATTTACATCTTTCATTTTGATAAATTTAAATAACTGAATCATGTCCCCTCTGACTCTCCTTTGCTCCAGGCTATACATGTTAAGCCTATTAAGTCTGGTATCATAATCTAAATCTGAGAGTCCCTTTACTAATTTAGTTACCCTTCTTTGAACCCTTTCCAATACAAAAATATCTTTCTTCAGATAAGGCGACCAAAACTGAACAGCATACTCCAAATGAGGTCTTACTAAACTCCTATATAAAGGAAGAAGAACTTTCTTAGATTTGTTTGAAATAGATCTATTGATGAACCCAAGCATTTTGTTGGCTTTGTTACTAGCAATACTGCACTGTTGATTAAACTTGAAGTCCTGATTTATAAAGACACCCAGATCCATAACATTTTCTGCCTGATTTATGACTGAACCCTGTAAACGATATCTCATACGCTTATTTCCATGACCTAAATGTAGCACTTGACATTTCCCTACATTAACTGCCATACCCCATTTATCTGCCCAATTAGTAATGTGATCTAAATCCTCTTGCAGCTGTTTTACTTGTTCTTCATTTTCGACAATCCCCATAACTTTTACATCGTCAGCAAAACAATTCATGCTTCCAGAAATATTTTCATTGATGTCATTCATAAATATAATAAACAAAAGAGGCCCTAAAACTGATCCCTGAGGAACCCCACTTAAAACATCACTCCAATTAACTTGGTTGTAACAAACAAATATTTCAGAGCTTTTTTGCTTGTTAAAGGCAAGTTCAACTGTATTAATGTATTTATTAATTAGTTAGCTTCAAAAACTCTGCTTTGTAAGCGTTAGTGTAAGGCATTACTAAAGTTTTAATTACAATAGTCAGACAAGTCACACCCGCAACGACAATTTTGAGAAATTACTACTAAAGAAAGAATTGAGTGTATAATTTAATTTTTCCATAGAATAATTACTCGAATACTATTGTACAACATAAAAAAAACCAGTTCAATCCATTGATATAATTCACAGAGTTTTGAGTTTTTTCACAAAGAGATGAAAATGCATGTCCTTTTTATGTCACACCCCGCAACGGGTGGAAATTAATTTTTTTAAAAATAAATAAAATATCAGCTAACTTGCAAATTTGTATGAATGTGTAGGCAAGTGGTCTACATTGAAATCTATAAAAATTTAAACCAAAGCTCTAAAATATTTTAGCTGGTGGCTGATTTAGTTTGTGTAAATGTCACACCCGCAACTTTGGATTGGGCGAATGTTATATCACTCAAGAGTTTTAATGCTCTTTTAGCTACTGTTCCTTTCTCTTTGCCCAGGACATTTTCCCATGACCTTAAATAAATTTTCATGACTGAATGAAAATTAAAATTTTCCACGACTCTTCCAAGCCTGAAATTTGATTTTTTTCCCCCCCATGACTTTCAAGGATTTCCATCACCCGTACAAACCCTTTACCCAGGATATATACCAGGCAAGGTTCATACTCTTCTAGGCAAAATAAATTTCAAGAGTTTTTTCAGAAGTCAAAAGCAAGATTTTCAGGAATAATCACATAAGGCTTATTTTAACAGAACATTAGTATCAATAGTGTTTTTTTTTTTTTTTACCTTGCCTCAAAGTTCTTTTTTTTTTATATATAAAGGAAAAAAGTATTATATTTTAAAATTATATAAAAACATGACAAATAGTAATTCTTCCTTTCACACTATTTAATCAAAAAAAAAAAAAAAAAGAGTTGCACTTCAATGAGATTCAAAATTTTGGTAATAACAGGAATACACAAAATATTAACAAAGTAAAATGATATTTTCTCTTCCTCCCAAAAAATTGCCATCTCCACCAAACATCAATCCTGGAAAGAAATCTCCCTTCACAGGGTTTCTGCTATGGTCGCATTTTTTCGCAAAATTAAATACTAACTAAAAAACGAAAATTAAGCAAGTCATTTTTGCTTTTTTGCTCAAATAAAAAATTAAACAAAGCACGATCCGAGAGAGGATGCCAGCATGGCAAAGCTTAATCTTTGTAAAATTTCTTAGCTAGGATGTTAAAATTACTATTAAGTTCAACAGCCCTTAGTCTTAATGAGCATTATGTCTCCAACGTATTGCATGCATTGGGGGAGTGGACTTTCAAAAGTAAAACTTGTGTTCTCTCAATAATAAGCACAAACCTTTTTTTTATTTCAAATTAAAAATAAATACAGCTACTGCATATTTATTTCTTTAAAGATGTCATGATAGCTACTGCATATTTATTTTGTTAAGGATGTCACGGCTGAACTTTGAATTTAGTTCTCAACTTCAGAGTAGATAAAGCAAACCAAGGCATTTAGAAAGATATTTGAACCCCTGACATTTTAGCATTTTGCTAAAGCTTTTATTTCAATTTTAACTTTTTTGCTAAAGATCTTTTTAACTCAGCTTAAACCCTGTCCCCTCACTGAAAAATTTGAATTACAGTCCCCTAAATTTTCAAATGCTTATGCAGTTAGATCATTCCACGTTAAATTGCCAAATTGAAATAGTCGGCCGTGCTGTCATCTCTCAGATTTTATGCATTATTTTTTTACGAATAGATACTTTCGAGATAAGATCAAATAATTTTTTGAGATTTTTGTAATGAGAACTAAATTTTGGAGATTTTTTTCAAAAATTCAATTTTCTATCACTTTTTGGAGTCACCTCTTTAGTAACAATTTAGGAAAATCTCATTGTCATTCTACGCCAACTGAAACCACAGCATGGTTTTTTAAACTAAAAGCAATACCCTTCTGTTTGATATTATTTTGATGGTAATTTATAGAAGTTTTTGGATTAAATGGCTGTTTTTGACAGACATGCATAGTTATATTTAAAATGTGAGATGAATAAGAAGCATTTCTTATTTTGATTTTCACTTTTAAAATTTTGGTTTTAAGAAACAGCAATAACTGTTTAAAATATAGTGATTTTTCAAAAAAAAAAAAAAAGTTTTATTTTATACATGAAGGTTCATCGTATCTGAGTATATGTGTGCAGTTATTTTCTTCATTTTTATTTAAGTTAAAAAGCCTTCCAGAGATTAATTTCTCCCCTCTGTTACAAAGTTTTTAAATAAGTTTACTTTATACAAAATATTAAAGAGCTTCAAACTTAGAGGGGACATGGATGTGTAACAGAGGTGACACAGCTGGAACTTCAATATTGAAATTTCAAACAATGGCAATGCTATGATTGGACTACTTTTGCCTAGGCAAGTGACCCTATACCATTGGTTTTGTAATATTTTTACCAACATTTTTTTATATAACTTATGTGGAAACTCGATGAGGGTAAATTATTCATTTTTGGGCACCTTTTAGCCCCTAGCAACCCAGAGATCGGAAAAAGGTAGGTAACCTTGTTCAGGGTTCATACTCTATTCGGATGAAAAAATTCCATGACTTTTCCAAGACTTTTTCATGACTTCATAAACAAATTTCATGACCTTGTTACATGAAGAGACTAGTACTATTTAATTTCAAACTCAAATTTTTTTTGGAAATGAGCATTAGCGAAACTTCTACGTGAATGCTTCTACCTCATCAAAACTTACTTGTGATTGAAAAATATCAGTGTACACCTAAAAACTAAACTATTCTTATTTGTCTTCATCATATAACTTTTAGTAAAGTTAGTAAAACTACAGTGAATGAAATATAACGGTTCTTAAATGTCTAATAATCTTTATAAACAGGTAGAATGATAATGAATGGGACAAAGGTTGAATGAGTCATTACTAAGTTACCTTCAAATGCAAAGCATCAGCAGTGCATTTAAGCATACACATAGCTTGACAGTACTTTGATTCATTAAAGAAAAACCATTCTTTAGTAAATTCACGTTTCTAAACCAAATATTTACATTAAAAAAAAAGAAAGAAATACATTCAGTAGCGAATAAATCTTCTGATTCAAATGTACTTGTTTACTTATTTGCACATTTTCAAATACATATAAATTAGTACGTTCAGAAATTCCTGAACATAGGGTTTGATTCCTGACATTGAACGTAGCAGTGGCTCGCATGAATTAGTTCTGCGGGCCGTATGTTGGGCAATACTGTTTTAGAGTATTAGAATACTCCTATTCCTGTGTTTTATCACCTAACCAAAGATCTTCATTTTCTAAAACTATCAACAAGTTGAGATAAACTCTGATAAATTTAGTAATAAAGTTTTTACAACTGATGGAAACAAACTCGGATGCAATTGAATTGCATTTTTTAAGTGGGCGTGGCAAAATTAAGAATGTGCAAGTTCACTACTACAGAATATAAAAGTCTTGAAAATAATGGTTAATGCAAAATGAGTGATGTCCAAGCAGTAAAATCACATTGCAAAAAAAGACGAGCGGCTACTACAGAAGTGGATATAATGAGATTTCAAAATTCAGAATTGTTTTTGGGATCGATCAATTTTCCAGTTTTAATATGTAAGACTGTTAAATCACTCAATATATCTGATGCTCTTTTAGCAACTGTTACTTAACTTACTAGTTAGCAAGCTTAACTCTTTGGCCAGGACATTTTTTCATGACTTTAAATAATTTTCCATGACTTTGAACAAAAATTTCATTTTTCCATGACTTTTCCAGGTCTGAAATTCGTTAAATTTTTTTCCATGACTTTCCAGGATTTCCATGACCCGTACGAACCCTGCTTGTTTGGCGGGAAGCTTTTTGCTCACCAAGCAACCACTTCACTTTGAAAAGCTTCCCGCCAAACAGGATAAACAATTTAAAAGATCTATAAATATTTCTGAGGAGTTGAAGGTGGAAGGAGGTTCTAATGGAAGTAGCTGTGATGAAAAAGGAAAAGAGGGAGGATGATAGTTTGGTAAATACTTGGCGGACAAACTAGATATCATAACTTTTTATGGCTGAGGGTTTTTGGGTTTAGGATGCAGGTTTTTTTTCGTGCGGAAAAGTTAAATGTTTTCTTGGCGGGGAAATTTTTACAGCAGGGTTGTTTTTGATGAGATATGACATGTTTTTGCATTGATATTATTACTTTGTCTGTATTTTTAGAATTGAGAACTTCAAGTCAGAAAATTTTCAATTGAAACAACGCTGTTTTGTGTTTTTAAGGAACAATAATGGCTAGCCTAATTTTACGTCAACTTATTTTCTGACTATTAAGATTTTATGTTCATTTTGCGAGAATTGGGCGGTTTAAATTTTATTGCAATCCTTGTATCCTCTCTGTTGCAAAGAAAACTTCTTGGATAATAAAATACTATATTTTAAATTATATTGTTTTCGAGTATTTTACAACTTTGCTGCAATAAATTCTATTATAGCTTCTTAATTTGAGATTATTCAACATTTTCATGAAGGTTTCTTCAAATGTTTTACAGCTTGAGAGCTATTTTAATCTAGCTTTTCACTTTTTGTTTCATTACATTTTTTCTTAAATCATGGATTATTTTATGTTTTATGGGATAATTTTAATTGTTTGGTGATTTATCTTTTTCTTGATAGAAGTCTTTGTCTTCTTTAATACCTAGTTTTGTTTAAAAGTTCATTTAAAAAACAAAATAACACACGTTATCACCAAGCAAAAAAAAAAACTAAGCCATTAAATATTTTAAATTTGAATGTGTCATAAGATCTATACAACTTTACTCGATGTCAAATCGCAGATATCCCAAATTTGCCATAGCGAATGCGCCTGTTGTGCGCCCCGGTAGCAGAAACTGCGAGAAGTGAGACGTGCGTCGCAGATTTTTCAGCGACCTGCAGACAATTTTATAAAAGAACAAAAAGAAAGAAAGAAAAAAAAAATTAACTCTAATTTGAATTCCGAAACTTTGAATTCAAATTATGTTTTTCACAATCACGAGTTGCAACAAGACTCTACTGGTTAGAGTTATTATTTCTAGAAATGGCTCCCCCGCCCAAGCATGTCCCTCCTCCTGGGTGCTTATGTGTACATAGTTGTGTGCGCGTGTGTGTAGGCTTACGTGTGTGCATGTAGGCGTGTGTATGTGTGTAAAGGCGTGCGCGCGTAGGCGACTGTGTATGAGCATGCCTGTGTAGGACATGGATGCCACCGCCCAGCAAAAGTGGATTCCGGGGGACAGTGCTCAGGACCAGCCGCACCGCCGCCGGTGGACGGTGGTGCTGCAGGCCTGGTCCAAGCTGAAAAAGGAACCGGAACATGAAGTGAGAACAATAAGCAATCGTGATTCTCAATAAATAAAAGACAAAAAATTAAATTCCATTTGGCAAAAATCGTTTAGAGATTGTTTTTTGGCCGGAAAGGCGATGGATCATTTCAGCTAGAAACATAGTCGCCATATTTGGTCATTCACAAGATCGAAGTAGATAAGATGCTTAAGTGTTCAAAAACAAAGCAGAATTGGATGTGTTATTTAACTGCAAACGGATGAAAATAACTTGAAACGTGCAGCAAATCGTTTTTTTTAGTAATTTTCTTGAGGAATGAAAAATTTTATATTTAAAATTTCACCTTATCTTCATTGCTTTGGACGCAAAAGTGCTAAAAGCTTTTCAACTAAAACGTAACCTCATGAGGATTTTTATTTTAAAATTATTTTTTTGCCACAAATTCAAAAATTTATATCTTAATTTTCGGCGTAGTTGCCATGTTTGGTCATTCCTAAGATGTTGATATGCAAACACTTTAAGTGCCTACTTTTTCATAAACAGAATTGGATGTTTATTTCAATGCAAACTGTTGAAAATTATACAAAATGTGCCATTTTTTTCGGATGATTATTAATTATTGTCTTATAAAGTGCAAAATTTTATCTTAGAATAATATCTTACCTAAAAGTGCTAAAAACTGACTATTTCATTTAAATCGTAGTTTTTTAAGGATTTTGAATTTATTTCTGCTTTTATGTGACAAATTCAAAAATCTAATTAGAATCACGCCTTTTTCGCGCAGACGCCATGTTTGGTCATTCGCAAGATGGAAATAGACGAGACTATTACTTGTCTAAGTTTCCAAAAACAGAATTTTATGTTATCTTTAATACAAACTATTGAAGATTACATAAAATGTACAATAAATCATGTTTCTTTTTAAATGATTTTCTTAAAAAATGTGAATTATTACCTGCGCAATTGCATTTCCTTTGGAAGCTTGGCTATAAACTAAAACATTTATCTAAAATGCAGTTTCCTGCAACTTCTCATGGATTAACTTATTTATTTATTGATTTAAAAAAAATTAAAAACATATTTTAACTTAAATTTTCCACACTTAAATAAATATGTAATGAATAATTGCTTTTCATTGTGCGCAGAGTTCTATTTATTTTTATGAAAGTAGTGAAAAAAACTGCCCCCCCCCCCCTTTTTATACTTTAAAACTTGGCGACAGTGGTGGCCACTAAGGTTTTCAGGTCTAATGGCCACTGGCCAGTTGGAAAATTTCTGAATCTTGACCTTTACTTGTGTATTTTATGAAAACTCAAAATAAAACTGATAATAATGCTGCAGATTATTTTCAACTGCCCAAAATAATGTCGCAGACTGGATAGAAAGTTTCTGCTACTGGGTTGCGCGCGGACTAAACTCATTAAAAGTCTTGCTTGAATTAATTGCAAAAACTTTTTCAGCTAACAAATTACTGCAAAGCACGGATATCCACACACATATTTCATATATTTTCAATTCATTATGTGTTGTTTGTGAAAAATCCATTAATTTAGAAAATAAGCAAACCAATGAAAAAGTGCTATTTTTCGATTTCAATTAAAAAGTTATATGCGCCGTATTCATATGCGTACAGTTTCATATAATTTGTCACGTAAAATATTGTAATCACTTAACCCCAGTTTCGCGCCGAGATTTAAAATTTCTTCCCTCCATAAGTATAACAAAACTGAAAAACAGTGGGAAGGAAATTTTGTATCGGCAAAACTTTGGGGGGGGGGGGAGGACAGCATTCTAATCTCATTCATTAATTTGTTTCTCTGCTTAAGTATAAACAAACAACATAGAATCTGAAAACAGAAAGCCCAATGAGCTAAGTCTGCGCGCATGCGCAGTCGCTGTGGCAAATTTGTGATATCCGCGATTTAAGGTCTAGTTGCAACTGTTGGATATGTTTTAGTCTTGATTGAATTTCATTTCCGAAGACTACTTTGGAATAACTGTTAGATCTGTTCTAACCTTGCAATTGCAGTCCGAGATAAACAAACCTTATGAGCTGAGAGTAAGTACATAAGAATTTAGGGAAAATTAGTGCAGGGATAGAAGTGACATTTGCCAACAAAAATATAGGAAAATATAGGAATTTTCTGAAAAAAATATAGGAATTCGATGGAAAATATAGGAATTTTTTGCAAACAATATAGGAATTTTTCGAAATAATATAGGAACATTTTGAAAATAAAAAAAAGAGGACATACAGGAATTTTTATAACAAGGCAGGCCAGTAGGACATTTTTTTTTTCAAAATGCAATACAGTCGAACCTGTCTATCTCGAATTTTACGGCACATAAGAAAAATTTGAGATATGGAGGCTTTGAGATACAGAAGTTTTGAAAAAAGTTCTAAAAATAAGTAATTGGAGCAATGACTCGAAAGTAAAACTTTGGGAGCAATTTTACTAATCAACAATGTCCCCTTCCTCTCAGTTTCGGATTGGATTTCATTGCTGGAAAACTTGCTTTTTGTACATAAAGTTTTAATTCTGGAGGATTATGTGACTGCTAATATTAAGAAAAGTGCTTTCTGTCTCCAAATTCCAGTCAATAAAGATTGTTGTGGATGGAATTCAAGAAAGACACTTAAGTCGAAATTCGAGTTATGCAGGTTTTCAGAAAATTTCATTCAAGACAAATATGGGGGAAAACATTGAATTAATACTTTATGTGCAGGGAAAATGAAAAACTTCGACACAGAGAGGTTTCGACTGCACTACTATTTGATTAAAAACATGTAATAACACTACCTGACATAAGTGCAATACATATGCATAAATAAGTCTAAAAATACAATTCTGCCTTGTTCTTAGAATTTTAAGCACTTAAGCATCTTGTCTGATTCCATCCCGTGAATGACCAAATATGGCGACTATGTTTCACACGTAGCTGCTGGTCCGGTAGCTTTCCGGTTGGAAAAAAAATGATAACTCCAGATTTACCCTATTATGTTGTTTGTATATTTATTTTGTGAATGAGCTGCTTTTGAATGTGGAATTTTGTGAATGGGGCCGCTTTTACGATGCGTAAATTTGTGAAGGGGCCGCAAAGCGGACCCAATTTGTGTCTGGAACGACCCCAAAGTGTGCATGTCTTTCCGACTTCCTCAATTCTTTTAAAATCGAGAACAGCTTTGCGTATTCTTTTTTGAAAACTTGGCTGTGCGGCCTCTTCGGAGGCATTATTAAAATGAACGTTTAGTTGATACGCGAACTGCAGCACCTACATTCCACACAATTAAAACCAAAACAATCAAAGTTGAGGTGAGCTATCCCGCAAGTAGCAATAATTGCAACCGTAGCCAAACGCAAAGTTCCGAAAAAAGAAAAAAAATCGTGCGTGTGGAGACCTGAAACGGTAAGTGGCCGGAGAGCCCTTCCTAGAATGACATCATCAAAACCTACACAGCCCATGCGCCCATCATGATCGCCCAAGTTCATCGACGCCGAGTTCGAAAGTGAAGTTTTGAGGACTTGCGCAGGAGCTTCATGGGCTCAGAATTGAGCTGCAGAGACGAGCTAAAGTCAAACGCTGCTCCGCTCAGGAAGAAACACGGTACAGGGCACTCAACACATTTTAGCTTTAGAAAAGGAAGGAGACCATTTTCAATTAAAAAGAGGACTAAAGAGGACCAGTTAGGATTAAAAAGATGACCTTGGGAGGACCATTCATTTAATTTCAAGGAAGCACCAAAAGGCAAATTAGCTGCCTGCTGCTAAATCCATGAAGATAATTTGTTAATTAACCATAATACTGAGATTTTTAATGATACAATTCCTTTATCTTCTGCACAACTGTTCTTTTTATCCATTGAATAATAATATTATTTACACAAACATTTGAATGGGAGGGGGGGGGGGTTGCTGGTAGTCCCACAGAAGGATAGATGAAGCTGTGCTTCATCTTTCCTTAGTTTAAAATTATTTTTGTGTTTTTCTGTCTTGTAATGCTTCTTAATAGCATTATACCCTTCACAACCGATATGAATCTATCACACACCAAACAGATCTACTGTATTCAAAGTTTTCCTAAAAATGTCTGAAATGCTCAATCACAAAGGGAAGCAGATCACATGAGGCTTAGTTTTGCAATTTTCATATTCAAAGTATATTTTCAAGAATCATAAAGCTTACATTAAAAAATTACTCCATGATTGCAGGGCCATGAGTGCTTTGAACTTTTATGGGGGGAACAAATCCCCCCTTAGCAGGCATCATGCCGCCTGCCTTGTCTAGTGGTCAGAGAAGTCTGACTGCGACAGGAAGGTCCGGGTTCAAATCCCGGCTCGGGCATGGACGTATTTTCTTTTGTCCTTTCTTTGTGTGAATCTAATGTTATGCTGTGAATAATTGCCTACCCTATAAACTGGTCCTTATGACATGTGTGTACTGTGGAAGTCGGACTTCACACCAAATGACAGTGCGGTTGGAAAAATGAAGCAGCGCACCCCAAATTGCCAGCCTAGCTGGCACATGAGAACAACAGCAGGCATCATGACAATGAAATGTACACAAATTCAACTTGATGAAATTACATACTTCAACTTTGTTTCAAATACAAATGCTACTTGAAAATGCTATGTACTCAATTATTTAAATTTAATATCCCCCCCCCCCCCCCCACACACAAAAAAACAGTAATAAACGAAAATAAGCAAAGAATAATCAAAATTAAGTTTGAAAAACTAAATAAACTCGAATTAAACACAAAAATTATTAATTTTTTAGTTATTTAAATAAAAGTTAAAACGTATCATGTCAAAATAACTTCTAATTGTCATAAATATAAAAATATTTATAAGATGCAAAACTATTGAAAGCTCACAGAAGCATATTTTCACGAACCAAGTTCAATGTTGGCATGTTTCCCATAAAACATTTATTTTCTACTAAATTAAACATAAAACATGCTAATCTAAGGTGGCATATTGGAAAATAACATTCGATTGGGAAAAATATTTCAACATTTACATGATTCAAAAAGATTGAAATTTCAAACACAAAAAGCAATTTTCAACGAAGTCCGAGTAAGTTCAATGTTACCGTGGTTTCCAAAATAATTCCTTCGTTAATTATTGAAATTAAACGAAAAATAAGCTAATCTAAAGTAGCATATGTCAAAATAACTTCCAATTGTGGAACACATCAAAATATTTATAAGATGCAAAAGGATTGAAATTTCAAACGCGAGATGCAATTTTCCGTGAAGTCCGAATAAGCTCAATGTTGTCATGGTTTCCAAATTTTTTCCTTCTTTAATTACCAAAATTAAACGAAAAATAAACTAAACTAAAGTAGCATATGTTAAAATAACTTCCAATTGTGGAACACATCAAAATATTTACAAGATGCAAAAGGATTGAAATTTCAAACGCGAGAAGCATTTTTCCGCGAAATCCAAGTAAGTTCAATGTTGCCATGGTTTCAAAAATAATTCCTTCATTAATTATTGAAATTAAACGAAAAATAAGCTAAGCTAAGGTCATGTCAAAATCACTTTGGATTGTAAAAAGCATCAAAATATTAACAAGATGCAAAAGGATTGAAATTTCAAACGCGAGAAGCAATTTTCTGCGAAGTCCGAATAAGCTCAATGTTACCATGGTTTCCGAAGTAATTCCTTTGTCAATTATTGAAATTAAACGAAATATTCGCTAAACTAACGTAGCATATGTCAAAATAACTTCCAATTGTGAAACACATCAAAATATTTACAACATGCAAAAGGATTGAAATTTCAAACGCGAGAAGCATTTTTCCGCGAAATCCGAGTAAGTTCAATGTTGCCATGGGTTAAAAATATTTCCTTCGTTAGTTATTGAAATTAAATGAAAAATAAGCTAATCTATAGCAGCATATGTCAAAATAACTTCCAACTGTCAAAAACATCAAAATGTTCACAAGATGCAAAAGGATTGAAATTTCAAACGCGAGATGCAATTTTCCGCGAAGTACAAATTAGTTCAATGTTGTCATGGTTTCCAAATTTTTTACTTCGTTAATTACTAAAATTAAACGAAAAATAAGCTAAACTAAGGTAGCATATGTTAAAATATCTTCCAATTGTGGAACACATCAAAATATTTACAAGATGCAAAAGGATTGAAATTTCAAACGCGAGAAGCATTTTTCCGCGAAATCCGAGTAAGTTCAATGTCGCCATGGGTTCCATAATAATTCCTTCGTTAATTATTGAAATTAAATGAAAAATAAGCTAATCTATAGCAGCATATGTCAAAATACTTCCAATTGTCAAATACATCAAAATGTTTACAAGATGCAAAATGATTGAAATTTCAAACGCGAGAAGCAATTTTCCGCGAAGTCCGAATAAGCTCAATGTTACCGTGGTTTCTAAAATAATTCCTTCCTTAATTATTGAAATTAAACGAAAAATACGCTAAACTAACGTAGCATATGTCAAAATAACTTCCAATTGTGAAACACATTAAAATATTTACAAGATGCAAAAGGATTGAAATTTCAAACGCGAGAAGCATTTTTCCGCGAAATCCGAGTAAGTACAATGTTGCCATGGCTTCCAAAATAATTCCTCCGTTAATTATTGAAATTAAATGAAAAATAAGCTAATCTATATCAGCATATGTCAAAATAACTTCCAATTGTCAAAAACATCAAAATGTTCACAAGATGCAAAAGGATTGAAATTTCAAACGCGAGATGCAATTTTCCGCGAAGTACAAATAAGTTCAATGTTGTCATGGTTTCCAAATTTTTCCCTTCTTTAATTACCAAAATTAAACGAAAAATAAACTAAACTAAGGTAGCATATGTTAAAATAACTTCCAATTGTGAAACACATCAAAATATTTACAAGATGCAAAACGATTGAAATTTCAAACGCGAGAAGCATTTTTCCGCGAAATCCGAGTAAGTTCAATGTTGCCATAGTTTCCAAAATAATTCCTTCGTTAATTATTGAAATTTAACGAAAAATAAGCTAAGCTAAGGTCATGTCAAAATCACTTTGGATTGTAAAAACATCAAAATATTAACAAGATGCAAAGGGATTGAAACCTTAAACACGAAAGCAATTTTTCGCGATAAATCAAACCGAATATATATATGTTCAGAAAATTGCACTATTGAAACACAATCCAATGATTTTTGAAAGAATTCAAGCAATAAAGAAACTTTTCATACATTTTCAAGGTTTTCAAGCACTTGAAAAAAAAAAAAGACCTTTTTTTTCCAATAACCTTTCAAGGTTTTTTTAATGGGCGTACGAACTTGGTTTAACACGCGCTGCGGCGGCGTGTTTGGGTGTACAGTAACTTTTAACGAAATGAAAAAACTTTTAAAATGTGATATTTAAGTAAAAACTATGTAAAAGCGGACTAATCAGACTGAAATGTTAAAAAGCGGTCTAAAGCGGACTTTACCATAAAAAAACGAACTTTGGCGGGAAAAGCGGACCATTTGGGAGCCCTGCTTAGATAAATGGCGTCTGCGCGTCGCTCGCGGAAATGCAGTAGCAAAAAGTCGGGGGGAAAAGTTAAAAAAAAAAAAAAGGAAGCGAAAACTGAAAATATAGGAAAATATAGGAAAATAGGAACCTTTTTCAGAAATATAGGAAAATATAGGAATATAGGAACGCTGCGATGCCTGTTAGTGATTTTCAAACTTCCAATTACTCCGGCCCATGATGCCCTTGGGGGTTGAATTTTTGTATATATACTCAATGGCCCCCCAAGAATATGTATACAAAAAATCATTACCGTACCCCGGGGGGCTGTGATAAAAGCCCGGGAAGGTACAATTTGGGGGGGTAAAAACGAGGAGGCAGGGGAGGGGGGTCAAATGGCACATCAGTAGGGCATAAGGAATATGTGTGCGAAATTTCAGCTTGATTCCTTTTTCCGTCTGGGCTGTAGCCCTGTCAAAGAAAGCGAAAACTTTTTTGAACAGCGATTTTATAAATTTAATACCTCTTCCCCCTGATGGTCCAGGGGATTGTATTTTGGTTTACGGCGTCAGGGGCCACTAGAGATTGAGTGTACCCAAAATCAACTCCGGGGGTCTTCATGGGGCTGAGATACAGAGGGGTGAAAAACCCAAAAAACCCCCAACTTGTTCTGTCGTGTGATCTTGTTCTTGGTCGCTGTTATTTTCTTTCGTCTTTGGCGGTGGTTTTGCTTCTGTTGGCTGCTGACGTTTGGTTTCCTTGGCGGGGGGGGGGGGGGGGGGGGGGGGGGCAATCCTGCGTCCTGTGATTTTTTAAAAAGTTGAATTGCATTAAAGAATCAAAACTTTAATTCAAAACAACCGTAATATAATATTTTCTTCACAAAATTTATGAACAAAAGCTGTATAGGCAAATAGGTTAGGTTGAGGTAGCATTTGAACAATTTGAGATGACGGCACATCAGCAACGTGATCTTTTTCGGGGAACACATAGAATAATTGAATAGATTATTGCAGAAAGAGTATAAGTCACATTTTTTTCAAAATTGAGTTAGCTGTGGTTTTTACATGCTTGTATGTAGAGACATCGATTAGTGTAGCAGGGAAGTCAATTCTTGTACAACAAAGCACCTAATTTAGGGGTCACATTTTTCCTTTAGTGCAGAAAAGGCGTAAGTTCCAGACTTATGCTCTTTGTGCTTGTGTTTGTATCCTTTTTCGAAGAAATCCAACCAAAAAGCGAGGGTAGTTTAGGGGTTAATTCATATTTGAGATATCTCGTAAATTATCATTTGATTTGAAAACAGCAGCATCTTGGTCAAAAACTGGAAGATTGAACAGAACACTCATTTCTTAATAATAAGCCCTTTTCTCTTTTAACTTCCCCCAAAGAACTTCCGAAAGCTGAAGGCAGTGATTTTCCAGACATTTTTTCCATTGTCACATAATTATATGGAAACAATTTTTTAAAAAATAATTCTTGAGTAACAGGGACCAACTGACAAAATATAGGACATTTTTTGAAAAAAATATAGGACACATTTCGAAAAAATATAGGATTTATAGGACACCAAAAAAATTTCTCAGACACAATAAATAAATAAAAACAATGAAAATATTATGCGAAATAACAATTTATTTCAGTTAAAAATCAAAATGGTTTAGCAACAAATTTATTGGAACTGCCTTACTCTTTCTGTGAGCAGCTTTTAAATTTTTTATTACCAGCGTCTATTACGGATTGCCCCGCCTCAATGTCAATCACGCATTTACATTTGAGTCCTAATTTTAAACTTTCGTATTCAGATCTATCATTGCCTGAGCTGAATTAATGCTTTCTCTAAATCCTTCCAGTTTATCTCAAGATTTTTTTGTTCAATCATGTGATTTAGGTTTTACATTTTTCCTTCTTATATCTTCCAGAATTTTTTTCTTTCTGTTCCTTATATTTCAAGGGTGCTGTTTTGCACAACTGGATCTTTTTTTTTTTTTGTTTACATCAACACTTTACGCAGGGTGTTTTACTGCATCTTATATCACTCTGAGAGCAACAATTGTGTCTAAACTCATGTTTGGTTTGTCACTAGTCAGAATTCTTTTGTTAAGCCTCTCTCCTTGGAAATTTGGCCATGAGAGGAAGTCAGGACAGCCTTAACAAGTTTGGTCAAACTAGGGTAGTGCAGCTTTTCATTCTTCAGGTTAAAGATGAAATTCCAATGCTTATTAACGGGGTTATCTGCTACATTCTTTTTTGGTCCTTGATGTACATTAGGGTGTATCAAAAAAAAAAATGTTTCTTCAAGTTGCACACCCTTTCATATTTTTCTTTTTATGTCAAAACAACTGTAAAATTTTTCATATAATTTTAACAATGCCAACTTGAATCTGAAATTATGAACCAGCACTTTTGTACTAGGCTGAAGAGAAAAATTTTTTTGGAAAATCAAAATTTCATGTTGATAAAACATTGTCCCTATAGCTCCATATGTACTGCAAAAACATTTATCCAAATTAAAAAAACATTAAGGTATACAGCAGGAGGACTTTTTTCAAAAAAAAAAAAATTATTTTTTAAATTATTATACATAAATTTAGATTAAAAATCAATTTCTAAAATTATTAGCGAACATGTATTTAAATCAACATTTGCAAATGAATAAGAAAAAAAAAATAATGTATTTAAAATGAAACATTTAACTGAAACATGAAAAAAAAACCCCATATTTTTAGTACTGTATGGGAGATTTAAATATTGCATGAGAGCAAAATCTCCCACTTAATGCTTATTACCTACTTTATTGTTTACTAGCCCGCCTGCGGCGACCAGCTGGTCCACCTTTTTAAGCCAGGGTTGCCGCCTTCGGCGGCTGCTTAGACAATTTAGCGACGGTATTAATCAATATTTTTCTCTATATATCAATATTATCATTCGCATTTTCACGCCAATATTGCCACCTTCGGCGGCTGCTTAAATAAATTTCGTGGCGGTATCAATCAATCTATATCATTATTAATTTAAAGAAAATATTTTCTAGATCTATCTCCAGTTCTGTCATTTGGAATATTTTTAAAGGAGGGGGAGGGGAGACACAAACGGCTTGCTCTTCATGCAAATTTTGTCGAAAAATAAAAAAAACACTTCCACTTTTACGTGAAAGCATTGTTCTTTCAAAGTCATGGTGTGTGTGTGGGGGGGGGGGGGCATTGACATCCCGTTGAAGTTCCTTGAATGACGGGGATATCTTTTTCTTGATGTCCGTCTACTATATTGACCTCCACATTTGGCTATCTATCTATACTATCTACCTCTGACAGTAATTAACAATCTTTTTTTAATTATATACAAGCAGCCGCCTACGGCGGCTGTTTGGCTTACTTGTCATTCACCATTTTTCGCCAAGAAGTTGGAAAATAATTAAAATCGCGTCCATTTTTATGTGAAAGCATTATGTTTTCAAATCGTACCAGCGGGGGGCTATGACCTCCCCCCCCCCCCGTTGTTGTTCTTTAAATAACGAGTCTGTCTATCTTTCACTGTACATCGACCAGTAGATTTATCTTTCTCCAGATCCATGCAAATTTACCTCTGATAGTAATTGACAATCTTTTTTTCAAAGAAAAAGTAATAATTTGAAAAAAAAAAAAAAAAATGTACACTCAATGTTTATCTATCTATTAGATATATCTCTAAATTTTCTCATCTATCTCTATTTATTTTGATCTAACCTCCAATCTTATTCCCTAACAAAAAGAAAATCATGCAAAAAAAGCGCGCTTCCTTATTTATTAAAATAGCTAAAAAAAGCGGTGTCTCTTTGGTACCCGGAGTTTGCAAAAGTATAAAAATCATTGCTTTTATTAAAATTCAACCAAATTCTGGGACCAAAACGATCCCGTCCCGATGTGGTCCGTTTGATTAACTGAAATCGAAAGTTTAGCAAAACATGGGGGGGGGGGGGGGACGACAAATGAAATACCTGGAAAGAAAAAAAAAAAGCGAATGAATCCTTCGAAAGGAAGAAAAGAAAAAGCAAGTTACTTCAGTTAAATCACGTGGGTGCGTTACGTCATATTCGAAGCGGTCAGCAGATCTTTGGTGAAGCGATAGCTCATATCTTCGTTGTCTTTAAAAAATTGTAAAAAAAATAAAAACTATTGAATATTTTTGAAAACTTTTTTTTTCTGTAGAGGACGAAATGTTCTGGCTACTACATAGTAAAATTGTAGAAAAGAGGCTATTATCTTTTTCACGGGATGCGTTTGGAAAAAAATGCAAAATAAAGGTTTTTTTCAAAAATTCATAAAAAATACAAAAATTGCTCTTTTTTCAAAATTTTTTCATCATATTTAAAATTAAATTTCCGACACTATAGTACAAAAAATATTTGTCTGGTGCTATTTGTTGGGGTCTGTGAGGTTAAAAGTACTAAAAATCACATAAAACATTAAATAACTTTTTTTCTAATTAAAATATCAAAAATCAAAGCCCAAGGTGCACATCTTCAGCAAAAACTGCACCTGTATACCAAATTTCATCTTTCTAGGCCTTACCGTTTTCCCGGGATGCGCGCCACACAGACATTTTATTTTATTATATGTATAGATAGTATTTTTCAGCTTTATAATTTCTAATAATTTACCTTATGTTTTTTAAAAAATATATAGAAAAATATTAGTTTTTTGAAGAAAATTATAAATTTTAGGCCAAGTGCAGGATACTTTAATATTTTAACTTGGATAAATGTTTTTGTGGTACATTTGGGGCTAAAGGGCAACATTTTATCAAAATAAAATTTCAAATCTTTTATTGGATCTAATTCAAGTAAATTTTCACCAGTTTTCTTTTTAAGAGCTTCTTTTTGAAGCGGGGCATAACTTTCAATGAAAGGTCACGTAACTCGTTATGCATAAAGTGTAGAATTCCTCTGGGGGTACCAAAAATATACGATGGTTTTCGATCTTTTTTGAAAAAAAAAAAGGATTTATAGGAAATACAGGATGACTTTGATCACTAGAGTAACTATATTTGCTACCTAAAATGAACAAAAAATACCATTTTGAGATAACAATGATCTTTTCATTTAAAAAAAGTTTTGAACGATTTTTGACGAATTTCTATTGTTGCTGTAAGTTTTTTTATATATTTTTTAATTCACTTTTATATATAATACTACAAAAGGAATGTTGAGCCTTTTTACGATTTACGGTAGTTTCAAAGATCATAGCTCCCAATACATTTTAGCCATAGAAAAGGGTAAAAGAGGACCACTTTTAATCAAAAAGGGTACTAAAGAAGACCAGTTAAGAAGTAAAAAGAGGACCATTCACAGTTAAACCCAGGGAAGCACCAACATGCAAATTAGATGCCTGCTGCTAAATCCATGAAGATAATTCATTAATTAATCATAATGATGATTTTTAATAATACAATTCCTTTATCACCTTTTGTACAACTGAACTTTTTATTGTTTGAATTATATTATTTTACGCAAATATTTGTATGGGGGGGGGGGGGGGCGACAAGCAAGCATGAATGATCTTACAGAGACATTTTAATTGAAAAATAAATTTTCTACTAATTAACATGTGAAAACTGGATGATTATAAATAATCCCCTTTTAGTAGTTTATTTACATGAGAGGGTTTATGACCAAACATCCAACCCAGCAGGTAATTTCTGGCAGCACTACTGTCTAAAAAAAAAGGCTTGCCAAATCATTTATTAGTATGCTAAGTATTCAAATCATTTCTTCATACGTATTAGTTTTTCTGCCACCGAGATATTTTAACCGTCTTAAAGTGTATCTAAAAATTTGCAAGAAAGAAAATATTTTATTAAAGTCCCCACCACCCAAAAATATGCAAATGCTACTTAAGTGATAAATACACTAAATGTAAATTTGAGCCTGCTTTTACTGAATAACTCAATGTAATCAATAAATGTGCTAATTCAGATTCATAGAGCAATGTTTTTAAATTGAAAATACTCATTATGAGAATTTTCAATAATAAATAAAGATATAAAGAAATAGAAAAATAATTCAGTTTTTAGTTTTTAAAAATAAAATTAAATGCTATAACCAGAGGTAGCACATGTCAAAACAGTTTCCAGTTTCCAAAAATATTAAAATAATTACAAGATGCAAAAGTATTGAAATCTCAAATACGAGAATCAAATTTTCGCAAAGTACGTTCACTGTTGGTATGTTTTCCAAATTTTTTATTTATTATTTACTAAAACTAAACATAACTAAACTTAAACATAAAATATGCTAGTCTAAGGTAGCATATGTGAAAATAACATACGATCACGACAAGCAATAATGCTGCCATGGTTATAAAAATAAGGAAGTTGATTAGTCATTAAAATTAATCAAGAAATAAGCTAATCTATGGTGGCATATGTCAAAATAACATCCAATTGAAAAAAAAAAACCAAAATATTTACAAGATGCAAAAAGATTGAAATCTGAAACCCGACAAGCAATTTTTGACAAAGTCCAAGTAAGTATGATGTTGCCATGGTTCCGAAAAAAAAAGTAGTTAGTGATCTATTCAAATTAAACATAAAATAAGCTAAACTAAGGTGGTGCACATCAAAATAACTTCTGATTAACAAATATTATCAAAATATTTACAAGATGCAAAGAGATTGAAATTTTAAACATGACAAGCAATTTTCGGCAAAGTCCGAGTAGGTTTGATGTTGCCATGGTTCCGAAAAAAAGTAATTCATTATCTATTGAAATGAAACATAAAAAAAGCTAATCTAAGGTAACGTATGTCCAAATAACTTCTGATTGTCAAAAATATCAAAATATTAACAAGATGCAACACAATATGCAGCAATTTTTCGTGATGCTGCATATCGAACATAAGTTCAGAAAATTGCACTGATGAAGTATTCTTGAAAAATATTTAAGCACAATTCAATGGTTTTTTACTCCGATTACAAACACTAAAACAACTGTCATTTTTTCAAGGTTTTAAAACTTTTTCAAGCACTTGAAAATAAAATTTTTATTTCAAGCACTTTTCAAGGTTTTTCAAGGACGTAAGAACTTTGGACAAATATCACACCCTGCTTCGATTTGATGTCATAACTGATGAACTTTGCTAGATTTGCATGTAGCAGCGGTTGAAAGGGGAGTAATGACGTCAATCCGAAGCGACATAATACCGGAAAGTCAGGTTCAATAGAAAAAGGTGGAGCTGTCGCAGGTTTAGGGGTATTAAACATCAGCACACAGTATCTTTTAACATAATGAAAACTTAAAATCTGATTTTTAAGTACAAACAATTCTCCTGTATATTTTTGGTGGAGGCATATAATCTGCAGGTCCTAAAATTGGCCTGAAGGAAAATAATCCGCGGCGGCGTATAATCCGCGGGCAATACGATGCAAACAAATTTTTGATGTAACATACAATTTTAGCAACGAAATTTAAAACGTGGCGAAGTAATAACTTTTAAGGTTTCTTCAATATCAAAAACAAAATAATCTTAAAAAATAAAGATTCTTTCTCAAAATTGTCATTGTAGTACCCAAATTACTTGAAGCTTGAAGACAAAGAGTCAAGAAAGGAGCAAACTGTCTAATCTTGTGCATATGAAGGCATCGTTCTTTACTGTATGTTGTTTATTTTACATAGCCTGAATCGCGTAGGAAGAACATTCAAGCTATGTAAAATAACCAACATACAGGCAGGGTTTATGATCGTGTAAGAAGAACATTCAAGCTATGTAAAATAACCAACATACAGGCAGGGTTTACGATCATGTAAGAACATTCAAGTTATGCAAAATAACCAACATACAGGCAGGGTTTACGATCTCTAATGGTGAATAGTGCTCGAAATATTTAGGTTTAATGCGTTAGTGTTGAGAAAAAAAAAATGCACAGATAATCTGCACATCATTAATTTTCCACTTTTTTAACAGCTAATCCGTGGTTTAGCTGTTAAATCGGTGGCTCATGGGACCAAAATGATAAAAAGCAGTCTAAAAAGAACTTAACACCAAAAAAGGACTTTGGCGGGAAAAGCGGACCATTTGGGGCCCTGAAAGAATTTTTTTATTGGTTATTTTAAGTTATGTATCGAAACAATATTACTTGTAGAACTTACAGGTTTTTTCAAAACTGAAAAATTTTCATTTTTTACCAAGTTATAAGGAGAACAAAAAGTACTTGGCGGCCATCTTTGATCCGCCATTCTGAATAGAAGCTCACATGGGAACTTAAGGGACTTTTCAGGATTCATTCTACACATGTTCAGCAGCTAATCCTGAAAAATTCAGCTAATTATAAATTTGTGGTGCATCAACCCTATTTTAGGTCTAAATTTACAGGGCTACTTAACAAAGCGTACTGAACATCAAATATTCGAAAAATCCAATTCTCATAGCGGATGTGAAGAGATCAGATTCTCAAAGTGAAGGCTCTAAAAGCATAAAAACGTCTCATTAAAGAATTATTGTTCAAATATTATTTACGCATTGCATTTTAGCGGCTTATAATCAACATATCATCAATATCTGTTGACACAGTTGAAGCAAAACTAAAATTAAACCATCTATCAGGCATTTTAATTTTTGACTCTTAAACAAAAACAGAATTTTGCTTTAAAATAATGAAATGATGGTTTTCATATTTTTATTTATTTGCCTCCTAATAAAGCGAAGTTAGCTTGCAAAAAAAAAAAAGAGTAAAATTCGATTCTCATATTGAATACAAACAGATTTTTCAAAATGAAGACATAAAAGTATAAGAACAGCAAATAAAAACGTTTATTAAAGTAAAATAATTGCAGAGTTTTCATTCAACAGGTCTACTTGATGAATATTATTAATAATCACCGACATATTCACCGAAAATTCGGAGTTGGAGAAAAAAAATTGGGATGAGGGGAGGTATAACACAACAGACTAACCGGATTTCCAATAACAACTCACAAAAAATCACCGGAATTCCGAACAGACTTAACCATCCCTATTATTGTATGTTTTTCACGAGAAGGCACTTCGCCACACTTCCCCAAACGCAGAGTTCCATTTTACATGGGGGTGATCGGTAAGCAAGCAATCCACGTGCTTCTAAAGGAGACAAAACCGGGCATCCTTAACTTGGGCGTGCATTTTAATGTGCAAAAAAGTCTTAGTATCCTTTACATCACTTGTTTACCTTATCTGTTGGCATTTTAGTTATTCTTACATTTTTAAAACTGCTCCTTTTACAACAAAATGCTATAATTCTAATATACCTTCTGCCGGAAACAGTGAAATAGATTCATTTTATACCACATGACCAGAGAGGACTCAAGTGCCTTCTTGTGAAAAACGGACAATAGTATTGAAAACGCAAACCTATAGAATTTTCTCCCAAAATAATGTTCTAACATCGCATGAAAGATTGCATCCTCAGTTCATGCAAATAGTATGAAATCTGTGTACTGCTCAGTGAAAAAGAAAAAAATGTCCGACAGTCAAACAATTTTTTTTTTTACCGCGGACAGAAAACTGTCCAAGATTGAGTTTCGTTGCTGCGGCGTTTCTGCCACTGGGTACAGCTTTAACTATTAGTTTTATTTACATATTTTTCTCTTTTTAAAACATAAAGAAAACATTTTTAAAAGCATTTTATCAGGTAGTAAAGCGATCATACAAGAAATGTGCATAACTCCCTCTTTTTACTTCCTTTTACAAAAAAGGAAGTATTGTATTCGCGGAAAATTTTTCACTCAAAATTCGGCCTTAATTTCCGTTTTGCTTACACCCGAATTAATGTTGAGTTTTTTTTCAACCCGACCATACACGGATAAGTGCCTAAGAATGTACAAACACTGGAAATATCCATTTTGACATTCCCCTAGTTAATTACAATGACTTTTCTCATGACGTCCGTATGTATATGGCATAACTCACGAATGGTATGTCCTAGAAAGTTGAAATTTGGTACATAGACTCCCAGTGGGGTCTCTGCACCTCCCCTTTTGGTTGCATTCGGATGTTTCTAAAGGGGGTCTTTTGCCCCTTTTTTGGGGAGAAATCATTGTTAATTTTGATGTATACTCAAGCAGCGTTATGTGGCGGACACTTGGCGATTTACTGCCAGTCTTTTAGTCGCCAAGTTGGCAACAAATTTGGCAATTTTTTTTTAATTTTAAATCTGGTTTCAATTTGGCCACTGGTGGTGTTATTTAGAGAGTAAACTATTGAATCACATTAAAATTTCCAATAATGGGAAAATGACGTTAAAATTTGAGTAAAGGGAAGTCATGTGATGCACACATTGGCTCGGTTTTTTTTTTTTTAATTAAGACGTTTTTTCTACAATGTATGATTCTGAAAAATCTGAAATGTAATTTTGAACTGCTAGGGATTGAGATTCCTATTATTTTCCCCTGAAAAATCAATTCATTGTTTATAGTGCTTTTACTTTCTGTTGGACAATTTTTCAATTTTTGTTTTTTTTTTTTTAATTTCATTGTTACATAAATTTGTTGAGTACAGATTTAACTGTTACATTTTACAGTATTTTGGGTGTAAAGTTTTTTCCTTTATTTAGCTTCTAAATTGTCAAAATAATAGTCAGGTATTTTTTAAGTATTGTAGCTGAATGCACAGCTCATTTACTCTGTATTTCCATTTATGCACTTGCCCACTGAAATAATCATTTTAAGCACCTAAGTGACAGCTTGACTATTCGTATTTAATGTTCGGTGTTTTTTTTTTTTTTTCTTTTCTTTTCTTCTATCAGAAAAGAGGATTCACTATTCTCTTCATTTTCTCTTCTGAACTATTTAAAAAAGAACAAAGGCTAAAAATCACGGCTTTTTGTTTTAAATTTTTGGAAGGTGGGTTGCAAATATATAAAGTTCTCCCAAAACTGGGAAAAAGCATTGCCCCCCATAAAACCCGCCCATGCCGCTATGGGGTGCCAAAATGGCTAATACATTCATTTGCTTTTAATTTTATTGATCAAAAAATAAAAAATACGAAAATATCATTAAACATCACTGAAAATTTGGATTAAAGTCCTCATTTCAGAACTTTTCCAAGAAATTACCTCCAAATTTTTCCTTCATCACCAAACAGGGTTAAAGCTAGGTTCAAAAGTTCATTAGCATAAAAGCTTAAAATTGAGGGGAAAATCTTAGCAAAATGCTAAAATGTTACACATTCTCATATATTTACATATGCTTCAGTGTGTTTTGTCTTCAGTTGAAAATAAAACTCATATTTTATCTGTGATCTTGGAAGAAATAAGTACAGCAGCTATTTTTTAAACGCAAAAAAAAAAAAAAGAAAAGAAAACAACATGATTGGTCTTTAGAACATTGCAGTACTTCCTCCTAATAAAGCAGTTATTGGGGGACATAATGCCGGATAAGGCAAAGTCTTATTGAACTTAATAGCTGTTTAATCATCTTAGCTAAGATTTAAGTTCAACATGGCCATGCATGCTTCCTCTCTCTAGGATCATACATTTTTCTTTTTTTTTAAATAAATTTTTTATTTCAGCAAAAAAGCAAAAATGCATTGCTTTGTTTTCGCAATTGAGATGGTGTTTTCGCATTCTGTGAAAAATGCCACTGTAGCGGAAACCCTGTCACCAAAAATTGTCTAAACCAGCGTTTCTTAAATTGTGTGCTGCAGAACCCCAGGGTTCCACAAAGCTCTCAGGGGTTCCATGAGACTTGCATGTTTTCATTCCACATCTTTCAAATTTGTCACTTATAAATTTACTTTTACTTTTGTATACTAATCTGAGCTTTATTACCCATCAGGGTTAGTCACTATAAGAATAATTTTATTTATAGCCATAAATTGTAACATTAAGATGCAACTTCGAAATGTTTCCAAGATCAGTCATAAAGCACCTCTTTCTCACTTTTAAACACTTCAATTTCAAAAAAATTCAGGAAGAAGTTACTGAGCCCCTAATATCACCAAAGATAGCTTAAAAGTGAGTTCACTGTTGAAAAACTTATGAAAGGACTCCCTAAATTCCCTTTCCTGCATCATTAACAAATATTGCCTAAAATTATGATTTTTGACGCTAATTTCAAATATTCTACAATACAATTAATACAAGCCACTCTCCCAGTATCTATGGCAGCAGTTGAAAGCACAATTTTAACATTTAATGAGTGAGGACCAATTTAAGTCAACATAACATACAGTGATATCAAAGTTTCTGATTTATAAATAACTTTAAAAATTGCTGTAAAATAAGAGACATTTTACATTTTAAGTTTTAAAAACTTGGGGTTTTAAAAATTTTAGGGAATTATTAACACTATTGTAGGTAAAATATATCGGTATTTCTTTTGCTAACTAAGAAAATATTTTAATCATATAACTCATGAATAAATTCTGAGGTTATGTGTCCTCATTATATTTTTTAAAAATACTCAGAATCACAAATTGGCATAGGCGGCTTGTACGATGGGGCAAATTGTCCTCTCAATTTCAACTGTAAAGGGACTTTGCCCCTCATTTTTCTAAGTTCAAAACTAAGGATCAAATGAAAAATGATAGAGATGATTTATTCATGTGTTTAAAGAAAGAACTGACTTAGTGCTTGTTTTATGCTTTTTTCATGTTATTATTTCATAAAAGTTAAAAATGGAACTTTGATTTTGCAGGAGGGAATCTTTGGTCACCATCTGGTCCAGCTTTTCGAGTTCGTTTCTCGAATTTTTCGAAGAAGCTCAATTCATTAATAATGAGATAAAAATTCAATTGCCCAATATTTTTAAAAAAATTTATCTTTAAGGGTGTGTGGTTCACTAAACCTACCCCCCCCCCCCCCACCCCCCTGCACCTCTTTTCATCCCTCACTTTTTTGGGCACCAGCCCCTATGCAAATAGGAGTGTTTTGGTGTTTTATAATAATTATTAGCAGTTAGCAATAATTACCATGTTCTATACTAAAATCTATTTAATTATCAAATTAACGACAAAGAGTTAATTTGATAGTCTCTTTGAGATAACAACCTGGGCTCCCTTTCAAACAGAACCTTGGCTATGCCACTGCAAACTATTGACAAAAAACTAAGGGTTCCACGAAAAAAGTCCACATAAAAGGGTTCCCTTGATCAAAGAAATTAAGAAATGCTGGTCTAAACTAACAGTTCCTGAACTACCATTTTGAAATTTTTACGAATGAAAGTCCAGAATCCCCCCAACACCCAAAGAACATCTAAAATCGTTTTTTTTTTAATTAAAAAATAGCGGGAATATTTCTCTAAGAACTTCACTTCTTTCCTTCCATTATGAAAATGGTGGATACATTTGAAACAGTATTACATAAAAATAAGTGACCAGGCGATGCAACTAAAAGCATTAATAAAACCGGATATCCGCAGAATATCTGGTCCGGATATGCAGGATATCCGGAATCCAGCAAAATTACTATCCCTACTCACAACAGCCATGATAAACATACATACTGCTTGAGCATAGGACTCTGGTTTACTTGTCCTCACTCTTTAAGATGCAGCAGTTTGGGCAGGGGAAGGAGTTGAAACCTCCGATTAATGACGTTTCATTTCTCCTACCTTCACAGGAATGGCTAGCCCAGTGGCTTGCCTCCTGTAATAGCCTCCCCTCTCCTGTCTGTGCCTGTTGCATTTTTGTGCATAAATGAGTACCCCCTGCCCCCCTACTGCAGAGGCCTTAAAATTGTACACTATTTTTTATGAGGCTCCTAAGTTTTTTAAATGTATTATCAAAGGGATTGGAGTTCATGAACTCTTCTTTAGCAATATGTTGAAATTGAAGTTTGAAAAACTCAACTTTAGAGGACGTGAGGGGCTGAAAAGGTTTTGGGGCTTTCTGATATCAGTCTTTCACTAATCCTAAACATTTTTATCACATAATAAATTCAGGATTTGGGTTTATGCGCTATAGGGAGTTTTTTACGTAAATTTGTGGGTGAGGGACGCAACTTCAACAAAAAATCGGATCCCAGACAACCCAAAAGATAAGAACCAGAAAAAAAATTGGAGAAAATGCTAAAAATCTATTTAGTAAATGCTTTTAAGCTTCAATGACCAGGAGAATCAACAGAAAGGGATTAAAATGACCTTATATCTTTATCAGCTATTCAAACACAACCCTATTGTTGAACAGTGAATAGAATTTTAGTGATAAGACTGGAGCTTACAGTGACTTCCTGGGCAGAGCTCAAGGAGAAAAATATTGCAAGTTCATAAATAGCTCATTGTACTGTATTCGAAGAATAAGCTGTCTTTCAACTTTTATTTTGAGGAAATTCCTGAAAACAGCAATAAGGACTAAACCTAAGAATGGTTTCAATGCAATCTTCAGGATTAATACAAGAAAGTACAGTAAAAATATAGCTATTTTGCATTCATGTAACCAGAATCACTTTTGAAAATCATTATTTTACATCCCCAATAAAAGGAGGGGAGAAAAAAAATGGGGAACATTTTCCTGATCGAGCTAAAGATAAAGTTCTGAACTCCACATTTTCTCGTTAAATCGCTTATGAATACTTGAATTTTATACAAAAGCACTTTAACCTTGTTCTTTTTCTAGTAATTCATCTCTTTCTGATGAGCTATTTTTATTTGGATTTGCAAAAATCAGGTATTAATCAATCGCGCCATTTTGAAATTAAAAATGGTGCGATTTCAAAAATCGTGCCAAAACAGATATTTTTGAACAAGTCAAAATAAATCAAATACACTGATTTAGTTTTGCAAATTAGCAATTTCCACTCATATGAGAAAATGTTTTGTTTTTGCGATCGCGATTTTTGTAATAGGTTCATTCGCTTGCGATTTTTGATTTATTATTATGTAATTGCCAAAGATAACTGGGGGGGGGGGGGCTGTTTGCTTTCTTCACTAAGAAAAATTTCCAGGAAAACAAAGGTTAAGGGAGTGCTCTTTGCTTGATCAATCAGAGGCATTTGTTTCTTATTTTATGGTAAAATCCATTTTAAAGTAAATTTTGAGTTAATCTTATTGTAACTGACCAAATAGTTTCTCGCATAACTAAATCTTGCAAGTGTATTACTTGAAAATACTTTTACAATGAAAATCAAAAAAAATTAGGGCAAAACTAACCCATGTATTTTATTTCATGCCTTTTTTTCCCCAAGTATCAATACTTTTACATTATTCATTTATACGCTAAGATTTCCTGTTTAAAATTTAAGGGACTCATAAGGAGAAATAGCAAAAACTGCTTCCTTGAAATACATATACTGAATAAGAAAATGATTAAAGCATATATTTCAAGCATCAAATTTCTTGTTTTCTTTTCAAGGTAAAAACTGAAAAGGCATCAAACATTTTTCTTTCTGTCTCGTCCTTCGTGAAGACGGAAATCCATCAAATATTGGTCAATTAACGTAGGAAAGTTTTTGTTGCATTTTCAAAATTGATAAGCATTTTTTCCTATGGAAGCTTATTTGATACCTATTTTTCTGCATGTCTTAAGATAAATTTTTGGATTTTGCAGTCTTACCACTTCCATAGACCCATTTGTAACTGATTGGTTAAATAAAGCTAAAAGATTTTGTTCAACATCTTAGTGTAGCTATCTATTGGCCATGTGCTGTTATTCTGAAGGAAAACACTACTTCTAATGCAGTGAGATATTTGGCACAGTGAGATATTGCTTGAAATTCTTCAATCTTTGTTAGGAACAAAGGCGGTATTGGTGCCGAGAAAAGGTTGCAGAACATCACAAAGTGTTCTGCTTTGCGGGCCTGTCAACCATTTTCATCAAAACCAAAACTATGAGTGAAGAAAAATTAAAATAATAAAATTTGGAACAAAAATCCATTCATTTTCTAATATGAGTAGACCACCATTGGCAACTCTATCATGTTGGCAGCCTATTGCACATTTGGCGAAGTTTTTGGTTTTGACAAAAATGGCTCACACATTAAGTACCAAATAGTATGACATATTGAAAAAACATACCGTTGGGGTTCACTCTGAAATAAAAGGGCCACAAGGGGGACAACATTTTATACATAGGAATTCTTATTTCTCAGAATTCAGAAATCTCAAAACTATCTCTCATTTAAAAAAAATCCCAGATGAAAACATTTTTCCTGAAATTATTGGCATAATTACAAAACAATCTTCCTCAAGCCCTAGAAGAGACACCCCACCCAATCTTTTTTTTTTCACCCAAAACCAAAAGCTCGTCTTTCAGGTGAAAAATATAAGGAATATTAATAGACAGTAATAAAAAAAATAAAAAGACTGCAGGGTGATTTCGAAATGAAAAAAAAAGGCCTGCACTTCAAAAAAGGAACAGGGCATTAAGCCCTGTCTTTAAGTTTTGATTCATCTCTAGCGTTGAAGTTATTTTTTCTGCTGCGAACCCAAACTACTGATTAGTGCTAGGAATTAACTTTAATTTAATGTTGAAAAACTTTTGCACTCTGAAAAATATAGCTTGTGTGTTTTGGGTAAAGTAAAACCAAACCAATAGTTCATCTAAAACCTCGATAATTACGTAACTATGTTCCTGATGATTACAAACCAAAATGGTAGGGAAATTTTCAAGTTGAAAATGTAGCATTTCCTGTTAAATAAGCTTGTGAATAACTGATTGTCAAATGTTGGTATGATTTCGCATGACCAGAACACTTGAAAAGTCAACGTCTATACTGGCAAACTTAACTAACAGCTGTAACATTTGTTTTAAAACAAAGATCGAACACTTAGTTGAAATTATATTTAACATAAAATAGAAAACTTGAGCTTAACTCAACGCCTCCATGGCTGCTTGTATGACGATCAATAACTTTTAACAAACTTTTAGCACTGAGAACAGAAAGTTTGATTTTGGCGGGAATCTGGATTATCATGCCGTTAGGGCTAGAAAACTGCACTAAACGCATGTTACAGAATAAAAATGAAACCTTGTCGATTTTCAAACGTAATTCAGATCAGCTCTACAAATTCAACTGTAATTATTTCGTACATAGTATGTATCGGAACATGTGCTGTTTTTGATTTCATGAACTATCAGAATGTTCTGACTTACCGTTGGATTGCTTTCTTCCTTCATATCCTCTGACATTCTCGTTGACCAAGATTGAAATCGTGAAAAACAACTTAATAATAAAATCAATGTAAAACAATAAACTCAAAATTGCGAAAAAATATAACACCGGCCTAACGATTTCTCCTCTGTTGAACTGCTGCACCAATTGCAACTACAGATCCGATAGTCATCTTCCATCCAATAGAAGCTTAATTCTTTGTGAAATTACTTCACTTCAAGATTAGCAATCTCATAATCTTTTTTGTAAAAGTTAAAATACAGCTTGGACGTTAGCAAAAACTTTTTAACATAGATACCATGTCTTTTTATAGAAAAAATCATCAAAAACGTTTAAAAAGTTAATTTTTTTCACCATCAATACAAAAATAGGGGCTCAAAATCTGAGCGAGCGATGCGCTAGCTTTGACAGCTGCCTGCGCGCTGTTATGGAGGTTGTGGTCGTGTTGCTGTAGTAGTGGAATGCAAAATAATAATAAAAGTAAAATAGCGCGGCAAAGTAAAATGTTGAAATATTTTAACTGCACTTATCTAGCAATGTTTCAAATGTGTTCTCAAACATATAGTAATTGTTTCCAGTCAAAAAATAAGTAGCTCTAAAGACCTTCATTTATGATTTGAGTGGCGCCGGAAGGTCTCTGTGATAGTTGATAGTTGAAGATTTTGTAGTTCATCAAAAATAATTTTTGTGATAATGAAATGATAGTTTTTGTAGTTATAATTTTAAGTATCAATTGAAATCTGCTTTTGTTCAATGCAATAGTTATTTAGCTAATTATTCATCAAATTTTTATTTAAAATGTAAAATACAATTTGTCAGAAACACACGGGCCAATGTGAATGGGGTAAAATGAATTAACTTATTTCATTTATTAAATATCTTATGTATTCATTAATATTTTAACATTCCTCTATTTATTAATTCATTTATTTATCAAATCATTCATTTTCTTATTTATTAGGAAAATATCTTACTTTTCGTTTAATCCCTTGAAGTGAAAATTTTGCAACTGTACCATAATTTGGTGAAAGTTATATTGTAAAATATATTACTTTTTTTAATGCGCTGTAATTTTTCAAAACACATTTCGAATTTTTTCGTTTTTAAAAAGTGTGTTATCTTAAATTCTTAACTATTTCAGTTTGCCCCACACTCCTCTACTTTCCATGGAGCACGGAAAGTAGCTAGTATTTAATTTCAAAAAACGGAAAGCCAATGCAAACAAGGTTTGGCCTTTCATACAGGGATTTGTTTTCATAGGAGAACACAGGAGCTTAGCTTCTGCGCCTCTTTTTAAATTTTGGCGAATTACTGATATATTTGGTGGGAATTTTGACTATTAAAGTATGCAAATAGGATCTGATAAGTAGAGTCAATTCGCGATAACTCGAATCTAAAGAGACCAACAAAAATTCTTCGACTTATCGGAAGTTCTCGGCCTTTGGGGAGTCCCCGGCTCGAAATCGGTGCAGTGTACGCTTTATAAGAGTTTTATCAGAAGGAGGGCAGGGGCATGCACAGGGGAAAAAGTGACACCTGTTGGCTCGGGCCCTGAAATTAAAAAAAAAAAAAAAACTTTCTTCTGTTTTACGGTACAAAACATTTCGGGTTTCGGAGCCCCCCCCCCCCTCTGGATACGGCCCTGTACCCCAAGTGTACCACCGGTGGAGAACCACAAATGTATACCAACTGAACCAAGATATGCACGATCGTGCCAAGCGGTGCCTTACTGATAACTAGCACTTGGGTGACAAAAAAAAATTATGATTTCTTACAATAAAAAAATACTGTTTTCTTTCTTCCCTTTTTTGAGGAGCCTCGGCGTTTCATCGGTAGTTAGATATTTCTTTTAAGGCCTATGGCCGATGAGCAATTTTTTTTCCCTAAGTAAATAGCAGTTGCTGAAGCCGATTGTCCAACTGCAAAAATACATTTACTTAGAAACAGATGAACCAGAGATACGAAACTTCGTGTGCTGATACGGTTTGATGATGAAAATCATTATTATTTCATCACCAATGACTTAAATGGGGACATGTGCAAAACGTTATTGAACTGTGAAGTAGACACCGCTCAAAACTATCGCTATTCAAATGCAGAGAAAAATAAAACTGGTCGGCAATGTTTGGTGCATGGGATTTTAAAGAAGATGCCTTTATCATAGTAAGATGAGCAGAGGTTCGAAAAGACCATATAGCAACTTTGTCGTCCACTCTCGGAATTTCGACGCCCAAATTCCCACCAGATGGTAGGGAAAGTGTGCTATGAGTTTAATTTTGCCGAGAGTATTCAAGCCAAAATCGCGAAGACAAAAAACCTCAAGGGATATTTAACATGACATATGGATTGTCATAATCAAGCGCTGGAATTTTTTTTTTTCCTTTTTATGAAGCATCGTTATTTGTTTGCAATGCGAAATAAATATTAACTGAAAATTCGTGTCAAACTTCCCGTTAATGCACACATTGTGGAAATTCTGATTTACTTATCATGTTTCCTATCTTCCCCATTTCCATCGAATTCGATGTTTTTCATTCTCCCACGGGGTGCTAACAATGCTGAGACGCACTTTATTTAATACAGCGGAGTCTCGACTTGAACCAAAGATGCGTACCAAACCCCTCACGAAAGTCAACATTTCGCGTTCGGGAAAAAAGGTATGTATACGTAAAAATCTTAAACTGTTGTAAACCAGTAGTCTTCAAACTTTTAGTTCGAAAAAGCATTTTTAAACTTTTCTTGAGAGTCGCGCGCCAATCTCCCGAAGAAAGACAGATCATCACACAAAGTTTAGAATCAAAGGCGAATTTTGGTATTAAAACTTATCGAAACGTGAAAAACTACAATTTTAATTAAGTTTAAATTTTATACCAAACCTCCCCCCCCCCCTTTTTTTTCAATCAGTTCGCCAGATCTTGGATTAATCATCGCCTAAATAAAATAATTTCTGCTCTTATCTCTAGAATTAACATTCATTAATCGCTGGGTTAAAACATTAAATAGTCAAAATTCATTAAAAAAAAAAAAACGATTCCAAAAAGCCTTATTTCAGTTGGTACAAACTTCATAACATTGATATTTTCTTAATTAATCATCATCTGCTAGTATTTGCAAAAAAGTAAATTCATTACTTCTTACAAACATTTTGTATAAACGTATGAAAGCTCTTACTGACATAGAAATGCTCCCAAATAATTTTTTTCAGTACCATTCTAGTTATTTAAATGGGAATCTTACTATCCTTACTTTCTACTGCTCAACAAATTATAAGGAAAAATTTTAATTATAGATTAAGACAAAATACAGGAGCTGAATTACACAATAGTTAAAAGAATGATATGGTATTTATTTCAATATATGCAATTTCTCAGAGTTTAACTAAATGTTTCTATTAAGTATAACTTTTTCCTACATAAAAAAACTAAATTTGGAATTTGGAATGCATTAAAAAAGGAAAAAAAGGAAAAAAATCCAAGCTATGCTATTTAACACAAAATACTGTTACGATGCGCAAAATCCTTCTTCAATGATAAAAAAAAAAAAAAAAAAATGTAAAATACAAATTGGTTATTCTTAGGCATTGGCTGAGGTTAAGACTGGTACAGTACGGTGTGAGAATGTTCACCTTCAGTGACGCTAAAGGGATGCAAGTCCATTCACAAAGCCAATATTTAGTAGCCAATAATCGAAGTCCATACTTATATAACCCGCTTCCAAAAAATCTCGTGTTGCGAGCAAGGAGCTCTTGTTATCTCTGAGATACGTTACACGGCAGCATACTGGTATACAGATGTTATCTCTTTGAAGTCTCTGCTACTGGCCGACTAGGGATCAGTGAAATGACATTTTTTACTTCGCACTATTCCGCTAATCACTGATCTGAGGTTAGTACAACTACTAAATTTAAATTGCAATTCTGACGGTTAGATCAGATGACATTCTTGAAATAAAGTTTTAAGGATCTCCATCATGTTGCAATGAAAGAAAAGTTGGCTATTAGAATATTGATTTAGCGGTCAGACATCTTACTAAGATGGGCAGGAAATACTAGCAAAGAACTTGGAGCTCATTTATGTTGACCAAAAAAAACCAGCTTATTGCAGATATTTTCAAAAAGCGATAGGAAAATTCTTCATGGTAAGAGGAAAAGTGGACCATCACAAGCAGAATTTTAGCATGCTCCTTACCAAGCGGAAGGCAGATTGCAGATTAGTTGATTGGTAGTTTTGGTCAACTGCGGATTACAATGTAAACAGATGTTATAGTCATTCCTTACTTTGCATTAAAGCCGGCTCATTGCATTTCCCTTGTAAACAGGCCCTTAATGTAACTTATCTTTTCAAGTCGTAGAAATATACTGGTACTCGGGATTATCAATAAGAGTTGCTAATTGATGCTATTTACAAATTAAAAAAAATGAAACTTTTTGGATAATTTCATAATATACTTCAACATGACTTTTATTATCTATATATAAAGGAGATCATGTTTTTTTTTTCTTTCTTTGTTTGTGCACGATGCACCGGAGTCTGCATAGCCTACAATTCTTAAATTAGGGACAAAATCCGCAAGCACCCCAAGGTCTGCACCTCGAAACGCTTTTGCTAAATTTCAAATTAGTGTTTTTTTTTAGCTCATTTTTAAGCTAAAATTTCATATTTCATCTAATAGGGGGGAGGAGAGGGGAGCGAAAAAAATCTCCCCCCCCTTTACATTAGATGTCGTTAGAATTTATTTATTTATTTATACAGAAGCAAAACAGCTTCATATTCATAGAGGACAGCGTACAAAGCGTCTTTCTTCCGGACACACACAGGAAAAATTTACAGACATGAGAAGGAACTAACATCCAGAGCACCGGCGAGAATCGAACCCACGACCTCCGGCTTAGAAGACGAAGCTTCTAGCACAGAGCCCCATAGTTTAATGTTAATAGTAAGGGATGGTAAACAGCTTTTTGGGATTTATTTGAGTGCTTCAGATGAACACAACTGCATCCTTTCGAGCACCTCAACCAAATTTAATCCCTGTATGTTAGGAGTTGCGTCTAGGACAGCCCGTCAGATTAAGCAGGAAGTGCAGAAATTTGATTCACCGAGTTCGTGTTCGGAAACAGCTACCGGTTAACTTGGGATCACTTTCCGATTTGTTTATTGCGCAGTTTAATTCAATTAAAGGTACAACTTTTTCTTTTTTTCTTTCTTTCTTTTTTTTATTGTTGACCACTAATTTGAAAACCATTTTCAAACGTCACACACACACATACATACATATATATATATATATATATATATATATATATATATATATATATATATATATATATATATATATATATATATATATATATATGTATATATATATATATATATTATACATACATATATATATATATATATATATATATATATATATATATATATATATATATATATATATATATATATGTATATATATATATATATATATATATATATATATATACTAGCTGACCCGGCAGACCTTGTTCTGCCACATAAATTATTTCTAGGATTCAAAAACTCTGTAAGATAATTTACAGCGGCTTCGTCAGAATCGCAAACTGTATCGATCGATTTGAATGATACCAAGTCGCCAGGTCGTATTTCGAAGTTTATTAATCGTCAACCTCCACATTTTTTGCTGCCAAATATGGCTCTTTCTGCCAGCCACGCATAATGCATGTTTTTTGTGCGTACATCGCGGTCAATGAGAACATTTTCTCAAATCAACGATGGAGCTGAAATTAGTGAGCACTTTTATGCATTCAAAATTTTCATTGACAGCAAATTTTCATTCGTCGATAGCTGACAATGGGTCCGAGAATTTGTCAGCAAATGGATCTTGTAGCATTTGGACGTGCATGTTTTAGATGGACCATTTCAACATTACGATACAGTGGCGAGGATGTCAAGTAAACTTTAATCTCATCAGCAACTTTTGAATGTAGAATGACGGAAATGTTTGTCTGAAATCACTTGAAAAGAGTAACAGTGTGCCTCGTTACCTTTTTGATGTACACTGCGTCTGGGTTATTTTGAATATTCAGTGGCAGCTTAAATGCTGCATGTTCTGTTCTGCATCCATCCAGTAAAGTTACTGCAATGTCAAATGATGCAACGTATAACGCGATGTCATCATTAAATCATAGTTCGGCAAGAATTGGCAAAATGAGAAATGTTTGCTAGTTTCACATGGTGCTTCCCCCTCCCCCCCCCCCAAAAAAATGTATCTAAACCCGCCGAAACTGCCAAAGGTATAATCGGAAGGTCTCTATCCAGATTTTTCTTTTCTTTTCTTTTTTTTTTACACTTTTTTTTTCAAATATGGAATCAAAAAATACCTGTAACCCCAAAGTTTCACCCTTCATTTTTTATCGCGAATTATCAAATTATCAAAATACCCCTGCAAAAGAATCAAAGAGCGAAATTGAAAATCATTGCAAAAACCTTACTTAAATTATTCAAACATTTGATTTGTTAACAAATAGCAGATGGCAACAATTAAAAATTTTAAATCTTTGAGAGTTTTTCGATGTTTTGCCAAAGCGTCGCGTCATTTTGACATTTGGTAGCCAAAAAAATTCTAGATAGAGACACACTAATTAGCTATCGATGTGATAGGTAAAACGGTCGAAACGTTTCGAAGCAGTTCAAACACAAACACCGTGACATGACAGTAAAGAATGAAAGAGCGAAACTGAAAACTATTGCAAAAGCCTTGCTTTAAGTTTCAAACGTTTTATTTGTTTCAAATAGAAAATGGCAATAAATGAAACTAGTCGACCCGTGCGGAACTCCGCACTGTGCTTCGAATCGTTTCATAAGGCATTTCGCTCTTTAAAAATTTCAAAGGAAGAACATTATGAAGAAGAACCGAAAAAAAGTAAGCGCAGAAGAGAAGGCATGTAATTTAATGACATCACTAACAAAACCTCGTTAAATACAAAGTTGTGATAATTTGATCATCGCTCGCCTTTTTGTCATATTTTCAATGCAAACATAAATATCATTAAAAGTGGCTGAGTAGTGACTCGTGAAAAAGCAATAATTGTGCATGTGAAAAAAACAGGTTGTGGCAAATACAGTCCTGCCCATGTGAGCATCTGACAGCAAAAAAAGAAACATTAAAGAGATATTTATTGGCACGGATTCGAATTGGCGCCATTCTGATTAACAGCCCGACACCCCAACAAACCTGGCAATAGGGAAGTATTCGATTTTCTAATTTTATTTTTATATCATAGAGTAACATACATGAACATCATCTGCGAAAAAAATTTTTACGATACGACTAATACTTTTTTTTAAATAATTTTTTAAAGTTCACGCGCGAGTGACGTCATTTGCTTGTAAGTCCGTTGACTGACGTCACTGCCGCGTTGCGAGGCGGCGGGGTTGGCTAGGACAAAAGTGCTTGGCGATCTTTGGGGGAAGGCGCGGGAAAAACAAGAGCCTTCTAACAGCAGCGCGCATAAAAGGCTAGTGAAAATCCTTTGCTGTCTGTAGGGTTTAATGCATTCTGCGATTGTTTTTAATTTGATTTTCTTTGTCATGGCTAGTAGAATCAGTTACAAGTATTGCTTTGTTCCTGGATGCGTATCTACATGTAAAAAAACTCCTCACAAGCGATTTGTTATTGTTCCGTCCCAGCAGGATCTTCGAAAGAAGTGTTTTCAAGTGTGTTTATTAATTAAAATTTGAAAATGAAAATTTGCACTTCATTTTAATTAAAAACTATGTCAAGTGAGAAATACAGTTTGAAATAGATGTTCACAACTGTTCATTAAATAAATGTTTAATAAGCATATGAGATATTTTTAAAAAAATGCAAGTAAACAAAGGAATTTATAAACCCTGCACAATAAAACTTAAATAGAAAGTAATCAGATGCATTACTATTTCCATTTTACTAACAATGCAAAAACTATTAATACTTCCTTTTTAACATTCAAACTATCTTCAAATTTTAACTATTACAAATTGATAATTTAAAAATACATTTTCAGTTTATCACCAGAAGCGTTTCTATATATACAAGACCTTTCTCACTTGCAAAAAGGTACTTATTTTATGAAATGAACACCATTTTCAAATTTATTATTTTTATCAAAAGAGCAAAAAAATAAAATTTTCCTTTTTTTGCTAAGTTGCACAAAAACTCAAGAATAATTAACATGTATTAATGGATTTAAAACAATTTTCCACAAAAAAAAGCAGATCAACTTTTATTGCCAACAAAGCGAAAAATTTTCATGCAAAAACTAAAACTTAGAACTGGAATCACTTGGGGGGGTAGGGTTGTTACAAAATGCGCGCCTCATTAAAAGCCGCCAAGTAAGAACTGGAATAGCGCTCTTACATTGTCATTTATATATTCAGATAAAAAAAACCATCGACACACAAATGGAAATGATCAATCTTGATAAGGGAAACTAATGCGAAATAATATAAACTGCAAACATAGACGGATATGTACGTACAATTTTAAAGAATAACAATGGTGAAACTTTGTTGTTTCACTCCCCCGTACTTCTAGGACATTAAATCTGTCGTCCTTTCGAAAAAAGTCAAACACCATGAATGACTTTACTTAAGGAAGGTTATTGGATTGACCTTTCGTGAATCCTAGCTCCATGATGGAAAAAATGCTGGTTAAAGGCTTTAAAAAGGCTGAAAAAGACAGTGCTATTCACCTCCTGGTAGGCGCAACACGGCATGGAAATGGAGCTCTGATCGGAACAGGGAAATGACGTCAGCTGCTGACGTTTTAGGCCACACCCTCTTTTTTGCGCATCGCTCTTTAAAAAATTCATAAAAAATCAATCGTTGGTTTTAAAAAATCCGGCCATGGTGAATTTTTTGTGTTTTGTAAGCCTGTCAACATTGTGCAATAGTTAAAATCGGAATATTTGATAGGTTGATACTTCCCTATTGCGCCTTCCTTTTCGAAAGCTATTCATTGAAGGAATGCGTAGTAAAAAACAGCAA